>NC_081213.1:459923-509923 GCF_902713425.1 Acipenser ruthenus
GAGTTTAAATTCATTTTAATTCTCGTTTGCAATTGCAGGGATGGAAATAAGACTTGTTTGATCCATTCCTAGTTTTACTACGAGTTTAATAAACACACACCTGAGCTTGTTATACACTGGGGCTGATCAGCTCCTATTGAAACCTGGGCTGGGTGAAGCTGCTGTGCAGTAAGAGTCTTCTCTCCATCCCTGAATCGTACAGTTTTCGGTACTTGGATTTCGTCCACGACCACGAGTAAACTCTGCAGCCTTAAAAAAATACTAAAAGAAAGTAAATGAATCGAGTGACAAACATTTGCACTAGGAGTCTTGTTCAGATGTTTTCAATGGGTCTGTCTGAATAATCCTTTGGTGCCACGTCTGTATAAAGAACTATCAAACACTCGAGAGGGCTGAATACAGACATGCTAAAAGAAACAAACTTGAACTGACTGATGTTTTGACTCGAGGTACACTCTCCCCCTCTCTCTCCTCCCCCTCTCTCTCACCCCCTCTCCCTCTCCCCCCTCTCTCTCACCCCCTCTCCCTCTCCCCCTCTCTCTCACCCCCTCTCCCCTCTCCGCAGGTGTGGATGGAGTTTGGGCGTGTCAAGCTTCCCCAGGGCCTGCACCCCAATGACGTGGAGGATGAGTGGGGCAAACTCATCCTGGAGATGCTGGAGAGAGAGAAGGCTCTGAGGCCGGCGGTCGAGAGGTGAGGGGCGCAGGGTAATGGGTACGGGGCGCGGGGCGTTAGGGGCGAGAGGCAGCGACAGCCCTCTCTCTGCACAAACTCATTATTACATTCATGATTATGTGATTTCTAAATTATTTGACTCTTTGTTTTTTCAACTGCGTGACTGTGTGACTGTCTGACCCTCAGTGACTGTTGTACAGCAGGATGGAAACATGAACTGCGAGCCTTTGGGTCTGATAATATTGAAGACTCATCAGTGTATCAACAAACTGTTTTTTGTAAGACTTCTAGTAACAGATCTCTCCCTCTCCCTCTCCTTCTCCCCCCCCTCTCCCTCTCTCTCCCTCCCCCCCCTCTCTCTCCCTCTCCCCCCCCCTCTCTCTCTCTCTCTCTCTCTCTCTCTGCAGGTTAGAGCTGTTACTCCAGATTGCCAATAAGATTCAGAACGGAGCGCTGGACTGCGAGGAGAAGCTGACCCTGGCTAAGAACACGCTGCAGGCTGTGAGTCTCTCTGCCTGTCTCTGTGTCGATTCTTTCCTTTTATATGAGTGCTGTAGAAGAACTCTCTGTCTCTCTGCTTGTGTCTGCGCAGGACGTGTCTCACCTGGAGTCCGGTGAGCCGGTGCGGTACGAGCAGGACGTGGGGATCTACCTGCAGGAGTGCGAGGGGTTAATCCGGCAGCTGCAGGTCGATGCCCAGATTCTGAAAGACGAGACGTACTACCAGGTGGAGCAGCTGGTATTCAGGTAAGAGAGAGGGGCACAGGTGAGGTAGAGGAGGGAGGGAGAGAATCAACAGGGGTCTTTCACTTTTTAAAAAAATTAGAGTGAACTCCCAAGACTATAGGCATGTATACAAGCCTAGCAGAGACAGCCACTAAAAACTCTCTCCTCTCTCTCCTCCCCTCCACTCCTCTCCCCTCTCCAGGATCGTGCGTCTGCAGGATGAGCTGGTAGCACTGAAGTTGGAGTCCACCAGCCTGTACAGGAAGGGCCACTTCACCTCGTCCCTAAGCTCCTCTGAGCAGGGGGGCCCCCGGGGGCCCGGGCTCCTGACCGGGGAGGGCAGGGGTCTGTCTGCGGGGGCTGAGACCCTGCTGGGGGGGGCGCTGACCTGGCTGCGTAGGCCCCTGACCCGTGGAGAGCTGGTGGCCGTGTCATCTTCAGAGGACGAGGGGAATCTGCGCTTCGTGTACGAGCTGCTGGCCTGGGTGGAAGAGACACAGGTAGGGACAGGCTTCTTTCATTTTAATTTCATCAGCCCAGATGCATAGCACAGCAGATTCACCCGTTCCAGGTTTTACTACAAGCTTGATTAGCCCCAGTGAGTAGGTAACACGCTTCGGTGTGTCTCACTAAACTGTAAAAACAGGAATTGATCAAACTGCTATGCAATGGGAGTCTTATTACTTTGCCATGCTGTACAGGTCTGAGGTGCAGGGTAACCCTCTGTCTTGTGTACCCCTGTTTCAGATCGCTCTGGAGCGTGCGGAGTGGGGTACAGACCTGCCGAGTGTGGAGAAGCAGCTGGAGACGCAGCACGCTGTTCACAGCACTGTGGAGGAGCTGCAGGGCAGTCTGCAGGAGGCCCGGACCCACGGGGTATTGATCAGGGGGGTCGGGGGATTGATCAGGGGGGTCGGGGTATTGATCAGGGGGGTCGGGGATTGATCAGGGGGGTCGGGGGATTGATTAGGGGGATTGATCAGGGGGGTCGGGGGATTGATTAGGGGTATTGATCAGGGGGATTGATGTGGTATTGATGAGAGTTTACAGATTTTAGGGTGGAGGTATTGATTAGGGAGTGCATGGTTATTGATTAGAGCAGTGGGGAGTGAGGGTATTGATTAGTGTTTAAAGTACCTGATACAGGGTTTGTATAAATGAGTAAACGCAGGAGCAGCACTTGAAAGCAGCATTGCATCGTTCCACAAGCAGCCCTTGCGAGGTGTGGCTCGAGAGGCTGCCTGCAGCTCAACTCACATTATTATTTCAGTTATTTTTTTGTTTCTCTTCCTCAGTCCAAGGTCTCTCCCAATTTCCGAAGCAGCTATTCAGAGACCTTAAGCAAGCTTGAAAACCAATATTGCAAGCTCCGGGTGAGTTCGACACCTCTCTCCCTCTCTCTCGCTCTCTCTCTCTCTCTCTCTGACTTTGTCTCCCTCTCCCTCTCTCTGACTCTGTCTCCCTCCCTCTCCCTCTCCCTCTCTCTGACTGTCTGCCTCCCGCTCTCTCTCTCGCTCTCTCTCTCCTCTCTCTGACTCTCTCTCCTCTCTCTCTCTCTCTGACTCTCTGTCTCCCCCTCTCTCTCCCTCTCTCTGACTCTGTCTCCCTCCCTCTCCCTCTCCCTCTCTCTGACTCTCTGCCTCCCTCTCTCTCTCTCGCTGTCTCTCTGACTCTCTGCCTCCCTCTCTCTCTCTCTCCCTCTCTGACTCTGTCTCCCCCTCTCTCTCTCTCCCTCTCTCTGACTCTGTCTTCCTCCCTCTCCCTCTCCTTCTCCCTCTGCCTCTCTCTGACTCTCTGCCTCCCTCTCTCTCTCTCGCTCTCTCTCTGACTCTCTCCTCTCTCTCTCTCTCTCTGACTCTCTCCCCCCCCCCCCCCCCTCTCTCTCTGGTTCAGGAGACCTCCTCTCTGCGGCTGCACTCTCTGACCTCGCTCCACGCCTTCGTGTCTCGTGCCACGGCCGAGCTGATCTGGCTCAATGAGAAGGAAGAGGAGGAGCTGGCTTACGACTGGAGTGAGCAGAACCCCAACATGACGGCCAAGAGGGACTACTTCACTGTGAGTGTCTCATACCGACACACTGAGACCCACGTAGACACCGAGAGCCACACCCTCGCACGCTGAGAGCCACACCCTCGCACACTCACATGCTCACTCTCCTTCTTGTTCGATAGGAGCTGAGGGAGGAGTTGGATGAGAAACAGGAAGTGATGCGATCGCTGCAGGACACCGCGGAACATCTCTCCCTGGAGAATCACCCTGCGAAGCAGACAGTGGAGGTGAGTCCTCCGGAACCAGAGAACTGGGGGGTTGGAGGGGCAGTCTAGAACCCAGTGATGGTCGGCAAAGACTACAGTCTAGAACCCCCAAATGTGTGGTAAAGGTTTAGGTCTGGAACCCACGATGTGTGGAAAGATTGTAGTCTAGAATCTGTTTTAGACCAGTAACTCGACACTCAACGTTTCTCTCTCTCTCTCTCTCCTGCCCCTGCCCCTCCTCCCCAGGCATACAGTGCTGCTCTCCAGACCCAGTGGCAGTGGGTTCAACAGCTCTGCTGCTGTGTGGAGCAGCACATCCGAGACAATACCATCTATTTCCAGGTAAAGAGTGCTGGGGGTAGCCATGCTGGCACACACTGATGCGCACACACTGACGCGCACACACTGAGACACACTGACGCACACACGCTGACGCACGCGCACACACTGACACACACTGACACACGCGCGCACACGCTGGCACGCACACACATTGACACACTGACACACACTGACGCACACACGCCGACACACGCGCACACACTGACACACACTGACACACACGCGCGCACACGCTGGCACACACACACGCACACACATTGACACACTGACACACACTGACACACACACACACTCAATGTATGTTTGGTACTATCAGATGCATGGCTCAGAAGGGATTAAAACAAACTGAAAGAGAGACTCGACAGTACCACAGCGTGTCTGATATGTGTAAGAAAAAGAAATGCTTCTAGACATTGACTCTCCCTTCCCATCTGCCTCTCCTCCCCAGTTCTTCAGCGACGCGCGAGACTCCGAGTCGTACCTGCGCAGTCTGCAGGACTCCATCAAGAGGAAGTACACCTGTGAGAGGGGGAGCCGGCTGGGCCGCCTCGAGGACCTGCTGCAGGACTCCATGGTAACCACCTGGCAGGCAGGCTGAAAGAAACCCAACACCTTCACTGAGAAACCGGCATTTTAAAAGAATTCAATCCGAATATGTACATGTGAATTTAACAACAAAGCAGGAGCCAAAGATTAGCAGATACATGCATGAGTAAACAAATAAACAGACACAGTGCCAAAGTAAACACGTTTCAGCCCATCTGGTCGTCCGCAGCTCTGCTGTGACGCTACTGTTCAATCTCAATCTCTCTGTGCTGCTCACATGATGCGCTGCAGGCGCCTGTAACAGCCTGGCTGGGTAACCCGATCCACCCCCTCACCAGTGTCTCTGCAACAGAGCAGAGGCTGGGCTCGAACCGACAACCCAGCACACTGCAAGCAGGCGTCTTAACCGCTGTGCAAAAAGAGCCATGCTGGTCTGCTCCCCTGGCTCTAGAGCTCCTGTATCACACAGTGTGTCACACAGCACTGCCCGTTACATCTCCTTCCCTCTAGCCTGCCTCCACTCACCCTCTCCTCGCCTCTCTCCCCTTCTCTCCGTCTCTCTCTCAGGATGAGAAGGAGCAGCTGATTCAGTACAAGAGTACTGTGGCCAGCCTGGTGGGCAGAGCCAAGACTATCGTCCAGCTGAAACCACGGAACCCGGACCACACCGTGGCCACGAGCATCCCCATCCGAGCCATCTGCGACTACCGGCAGATAGAGGTACGAACCACAGAGACACAAAGCACACCTGCTGCACCTGGAGCGCAGCAAGACCAGCCCTCTGCTGTGTACTGCAGCATATAGCACACTGCAGTAAGGGGCGCTGCTGTCCATGCAGTGCATACGATGATACGTTAAGTAGAATTGTTTGAGGATGAAATCCCTGCTGCAGGTAAGACCTGCAATGTGATTAAAAATATATTTTAATTCAGACCTGTGTTTGGATTAGCCAGAGTTAGTACCTCCACCCTGGGATAATCATTCCCAAAATAATCTCTCTCTCCTTCTCTCCCTCCTCCTCCCTTCCTTATCCATCCTCTTCACTCCCTCTCCCCCCCGTGCCTTTCCTTTCTCCCTACCTCCCATCTCTCTCTCTCTCTCTCTCTCTCTCTCTCTCTCTCTCTCTCTCTCTCTCTCCTTCTCTCCCTCCACCTCCCTACCTTATCCATCCTCTTCACTCCCACTCCCCCTGTGCCTTTTCTTTCTCCCTCCCTCCCATCTCTCTCTCCTCTCTCTCTCTCCTTCTCTCCCTCCACCTCCCTTCCTTATCCATCCTCTTCACTCCTTCTCCCCCCGTGCCTTTCCTTTCTCCCTACCTCCCCTCTCTCTCTCTCTCTCTCTCTCTCTCTCTCCTCTCTCTCTCTCTGCTTTTCTGGCAAGGCCGCTGTTAAGGTATTGGCCACACCGTTCCTCATTCATCTCGGAGTGATCGTATCGTGCACCATGTGTGAATTTCAGAGCGATCTGTCCTGTCATTGTGATAAACTAAAGATAAAGCACGTGGCCACGACTGCACTCCTTTAATCTCCACAGTGACGTCTGCGGTCAAGTGAAGCCGCGCTGCCCCCTCCTGACAGCACGCATACACATTCAACCCCACCTCTCCTCCAATCCCATTGCACAGCCGCTTCAGCCTGCTCGCTGTACATTACAGCGCACAGGTGACCAGCCCAGGCGCGTCCCGCTTCTATAGAAACACTCACAGAAAGCTCGCTAGTTTGTTTGAAGACCTTGAGAAAGCCTTCTAGTCGGAGTGCTTGTCGTGGAATTGCTCAAGTCTCTTTCAGTGTCTCTGTGTTCAGCACTGTCGGGCGCATCCTGTTCAAGCTCACAGTCAAGCCTGGCAGGGTCCGGCTGCTCTGCAGTGGGAGTCTCGCTGTGCTTCCGTTCCATGCACTTTGAATCGGAGGTCCTGGGGTACGGTTGCCACTTTCAGGGAATCGCCAAAACGTGACGCATTTCTTTCAACTTTTAATTCACAGTTTTTTTTTTTTTAATAGATTTTTAAATATATTTCAGTTTTGGTTGATCGTTTTTATAGATTTGTTGAAGGCAAATGTAGCAGTTTGACGGATATCGAGCTTTTTAATTTCACAGTCTTTAAAAAAAAAAAAAACAAACACACACAGAATCTCTCCCCCCACACACACCTTTAGGACTGATTTGATCTGATTTCCAGATGGCAGCATCCAGTGCCAAAGCAACCCTCTGGCATCTCGATTCTACAAACATTCAATTGAACTACTTTTCATTGATTTTTAATTTCATTTTATATGTTTTATGTTTTTTTCTCTTCCTCTCTCTCCCTCTCTCCCCCTCCCTCTCTCTCTCTCACCTTCCCCCTCCTCACCCTCCCCCTCCTCACCCTCCCCCCTCTCTCTCACCCTCCTCTCCCCCCCTTTCTCTCTCTCTCTCTCTCTCCCTCTCTCTCTCTCTCTCCCTCTCCCCCTATCTCTCTCTCCCCCCTCTCTCTCTCTCTCTCTCTCTCTCTCCCCCCCTCTCTCCCCCCCCCCCCCCCCCCTCTCTCTTCCCCCCTCTCTCTCCTCTCCTCCTCAGATCACGATCAGTAAGAATGATGAGTGTGTTCTGGAGGATAACTCCCAGCGCACCAAGTGGAAGGTGATCAGCCCGACCGGCAATGAGGCCATGGTGCCCTCTGTGTGCTTCAGCATCCCTCCGCCCAACCAGGAGGGCACGGACACTGTGACCAGGTACACACTGACACACTGCCCCCGCCCGACCAGGAGGGAACGGACACTGTGACCAGGTACACACTGACACACTGCCCCCGCCCAACCAGGAGGGCACGGACACTGTGACCAGGTACACACTGACACACTGCCCCCGCCCAACCAGGAGGGCACGGACACTGTGACCAGGTACACACTGACACACTGCGACCACCCAACCAGGAGGGCACGGACACTGTGACCAGGTACACACTGACACACTGCCCCCGCCCGACCAGGAGGGCACGGACACTGTGACCAGGTACACACTGACACACTGCCCCCGCCCGACCAGGAGGGCACGGACACTGTGACCAGGTACACACTGACACACTGGCCCCGCCCAACCAGGAGGGCACGGACACTGTGACCAGGTACACACTGACACACTGCCCCCGCCCGACCAGGAGGGCACGGACACTGTGACCAGGTACACACTGACACACTGCCCCCGCCCAACCAGGAGGGCACGGACACTGTGACCAGGTACACACTGACACACTGCCCCCGCCCAACCAGGAGGGCACGGACACTGTGACCAGGTACACACTGACACACTGCGACCACCCAACCAGGAGGGCACGGACACTGTGACCAGGTACACACTGACACACTGCCCCCGCCCGACCAGGAGGGAACGGACACTGTGACCAGGTACACACTGACACACTGCCCCCGCCCAACCAGGAGGGCACGGACACTGTGACCAGGTACACACTGACACACTGCCCCCGCCCGACCAGGAGGGAACGGACACTGTGACCAGGTACACACTGACACACTGCCCCCGCCCAACCAGGAGGGCACGGACACTGTGACCAGGTACACACTGACACACTGCCCCCGCCCAACCAGGAGGGCACGGACACTGTGACCAGGTACACACTGACACACTGCCCCCGCCCGACCAGGAGGGCACGGACACTGTGACCAGGTACACACTGACACACTGCCCCCGCCCAACCAGGAGGGCACGGACACTGTGACCAGGTACACACTGACACACTGCCCCCGCCCAACCAGGAGGGCACGGACACTGTGACCAGGTACACACTGACACACTGCGACCACCCAACCAGGAGGGCACGGACACTGTGACCAGGTACACACTGACACACTGCCCCCGCCCGACCAGGAGGGAACGGACACTGTGACCAGGTACACACTGACACACTGCCCCCGCCCAACCAGGAGGGCACGGACACTGTGACCAGGTACACACTGACACACTGCCCCCGCCCAACCAGGAGGGCACGGACACTGTGACCAGGTACACACTGACACACTGCCCCCGCCCGACCAGGAGGGCACGGACACTGTGACCAGGTACACACTGACACACTGCGACCACCCAACCAGGAGGGCACGGACACTGTGACCAGGTACACACTGACACACTGCCCCCGCCCGACCAGGAGGGAACGGACACTGTGACCAGGTACACACTGACACACTGCCCCCGCCCAACCAGGAGGGCACGGACACTGTGACCAGGTACACACTGACACACTGCCCCCGCCCAACCAGGAGGGCACGGACACTGTGACCAGGTACACACTGACACACTGCCCCCGCCCGACCAGGAGGGCACGGACACTGTGACCAGGTACACACTGACACACTGCCCCCGCCCGACCAGGAGGGCACGGACACTGTGACCAGGTACACACTGACACACAGTGAAGCTGTGCGCTCCGCCCCGCAGGGAGCTCTGCCCTGTCTCACACCGTGTTTTTGGGCTCTCGTTTCTCTCAGGATCGAGCAGCAGTACCAGAACGTGATGACTCTGTGGCACCAGCTTCACGTGAACATGAAGAGCGTGGTCTCCTGGAACTACCTGCGCAAAGACATCCAGAACATCTCCTCCTGGACACTGGACACGGTGAGGGACCTACTGAGACAGAGAGCGAGGGCCTGCTGATCATTGCAGTGCAGAGGGTTGGGGTCGGGGTCAGGGGTGGGCGTTACCTGTCTCAGGTATATCTCTGTCTTCATCTCTCATTGTTAAAGCATGTATCCAGGTGTAGTTAGCTGTGTCAGGTGTGTTGCCTGTCCTGAGGTGTAGTTACCTGTCTGAGGTGTAGTTACCTGTCTCGGGTGTAGTTGCCTGTCTCAGGTGTGTTACCTGTCTGAGGTGTAGTTACCTCTTTCAGGTGTAGTTACCTCTCTCAGGTGTAGTTACCTCTCTCAGGTGTAGTTACCTGTCTCATGTGTAGTTACCTCTTTCAGGTGTAGTTGCCTGTCTCGGGTGTAGTTACCTGTCTCAGGTGTGTTACCTGCCCCCTCCTCTCCCCCAGGTGAAGACTCAGTCTGCGCAGGAGCGGCAGCAGGCTCTGGATCACATGACCTCTCACCTGTTGGATTTCCTGGAGGACAGCAGGGGGAGTGAGCTGTTCACACTGACGGAGCGGCTGAGCTGCGAGGAGGAGGTGCGTCGGAGCCAGGAGCACTGCCAGGGCCTGCTGGAGTCCATGGAGACGGGTGAGACACAGAGAACACACAGGGACAGGGACACGGACACCCAGCAGCACAGTCATACTGTCAAGCTTTTCAGCTCGTGCTGCTTCGGTGTACTCAGACAGTCTGCTCAGATTGTCTAACATGGACACACACACAGACACAGACATACACTGTGTTATGACATGTTTGTACAGAACATACCTTTAATCAGACTGTAGCTCTCAGGTGTGTAATGCACGTCTCCCATTCTCTCTCCCTGCAGAAGTGAAGGATGATGGTCTCTGTCGCTCCTACCTGTCTCAGCTCCATGATATCAGACTGCACCTGGAGGAGGCGGAGCAAAGACTGACCCGGCGCATACAGGCCCCTCCCACCGCCATCGCCAGGGAGACGGAGGCCAGCCAGGACAGCGCCCTGCGCATCGCCGAGCAAGAGGTCAGCAGGGGGTCAGCCAGGGGTTACAGGGTTCCCTCACACACACTCCTTTTTCTCTTACTCTCTCACTCCTTCTTTCATTTGCACAGATTCTCTCCCTCCCCCTCTGACTCTCACACTCCCTCTCTCAGCTCTGCAGCAGAATTTAGACAAGCTGTCTCCCTCTCTCTCTGTCTGTCTGTCTGTCTGTCTGTCTCTCTCTGTCTCTCCTATCCCTTACGCTCTCGCTCCCTCTCGCATACACCCTCCAAGTATTTGGTTGTCTAATCCTCTCTCTCTCTCTCTCTCTCTCTCCCTCTCTCTCTCTCTCTCTCTCTCTCTCTCTCTCTCTCTCTCTCTCTCTCTCTCTCTCTCTCTCAGCGGATGCAGCTGGATCTGGACCGGCTGCACTCTGACCTGGGGGAGGTGTCTCAGAAGTGCGTCAGTTTCTTCCAGCAGTCCCCTTCCTCTGGGACTGTGCCGGAGCTGAGAGCGGAGCTCAACCTGGCTGTGGAGAGGATGGAGCGCGTGCAGTCACTGTCCTCCGTCTACCTGCACAGGTAAGGGCTCGGATACACCTGTATAGAGAGTGGGAGGGAGTGTACTGATGAAGCCTGTTCAGCAAAAATGGAATTAAGAAATGCTTCACAGCTTTCTTTGGGAGTTTACTGGACTCTGACCAGCATGTGTATTATGACTGGGTTCTGTGGTTTCGCTGGTCTCCAGGTTGAAGACTGTGGAGGTGCTGGTTCGGAGCGCTCAGGCTGCTGAGAGTCTGGTGAAGAAGTACGAGAGCAAACTGAGCGAGGAGGAGATTGTACCAGCAGACCTGTCTGCTATACAGAGACACAGAGAGCAGCTACAGGTGAGAGAGAGAGAGAGAGATACAGAGAGCAGCTACAGGTGAGAGAGAGATACAGAGAGCAGCTACAGGTGAGAGAGAGATACAGAGAGCAGCTACAGATGAGAGAGAGAGAGAGATAGAGAGCAGCTACAGATGAGAGAGATAGAAAGAGCAGCTCAATTGTCTTTGTGAGTTATCTTTCTCCTCTTTTCCTGTGATGACTCTGACGCTGCCTCTCTCTCCCCCCAGCTCTGGTGCTCTGAAGCCCGGGAGAAGGACCCGGTGTTGGAGGTTCTGGACGAGGAGGTCCGCAGGGCCCGGGAGGCTGGGGAGAGGCTCTTCCAGCAGCACCAGGAGAGGAGCCCAGAACTGGAGCTGTACCAGGAGAGAGCGGGCCAGCTGAGAGAGCGCTGGGGCAGCGTGCGCTCGCAGATAGAGACCCGGTCAGTACCAGAACCGAGAGTGCAAAGGATCATCCAGAGCCGTTAAAACACTCAACAGGGCTGAGATTAGAAATGCTAAGAGGAACACTGAGAAAGACTTCTAGTGGAAACGTTAGCCATTGAATTTACACTGAAGACGCTGAGAAAGACTTCTAGTGGAAACGTTAGCCATTGAATTTACACTGAAGACGCTGAGAAAGACTTCTAGTGGAAACGTTAGCCATTGAATTTACACTGAAGACACTGAGAAAGACTTCTAGTGGAAACGTTAGTCATTGAATTTACACTGAAGACGCTGAGAAAGACTTCTAGTGGAAACGTTAGCCATTGAATTTACACTGAAGACACTGAGAAAGACTTCTAGTGGAAACGTTAGTCATTGAATTTACACTGAAGACACTGAGAAAGACTTCTAGTGGAAACGTTAGCCATTGAATTTACACTGAAGACGCTGAGAAAGACTCCTAGTGGAAACGTTAGTCATTGAATTTACACTGAAGACACTGAGAAAGACTTCTAGTGGAAACGTTAGTCATTGAATTTACACTGAAGACACTGAGAAAGACTTCTAGTGGAAACGTTAGTCATTGAATTTACACTGAAGACGCTGAGAAAGACTTCTAGTGGAAACGTTTGTCGTTGAATTTACACTGAAGACACTGAGAAAGACTTCTAGTGGAAACGTTAGTCATTGAATTTACACTGAAGACACTGAGAGACTTCTAGTGGAAACGTTAGTCATTGAATTTACACTGAAGACACTGAGAAAGACTTCTAGTGGAAACGTTAGTCATTGAATTTACACTGAAGACGCTGAGAAAGACTTCTAGTGGAAACGTTAGTCATTGAATTTACACTGAAGACGCTGAGAAAGACTTCTAGTGGAAACGTTTGTCGTTGAATTTACACTGAAGACACTGAGAAAGACTTCTAGTGGAAACGTTAGTCATTGAATTTACACTGAAGACACTGAGAAAGACTTCTAGTGGAAACGTTAGTCATTGAATTTACACTGAAGACACTGAGAAAGACTTCTAGTGGAAACGTTAGCCATTGAATTTACACTGAAGACACTGAGAAAGACTTCTAGTGGAAACGTTAGCCATTGAATTTACACTGAAGACGCTGAGAAAGACTTCTAGTGGAAACGTTAGTCATTGAATTTACACTGAAGACGCTGAGAAAGACTTCTAGTGGAAACGTTAGTCATTGAATTTACACTGAAGACGCTGAGAAAGACTTCTAGAGGAAACGTTAGTCATTGCATTTACACTGAAGACCCTGAGAAAGACTTCTAGTGGAAACGTTAGTCATTGAATTTACACTGAAGACCCTGAGAAAGACTTGTAGTGGAAACGTTAGACATTGAATTTACACTGAAGACCCTGAGAAAGACTTCTAGTGGAAACGTTAGTCATTGAATTTACACTGAAGACACTGAGAAAGCGACGTGTCTGTGTATTAATGCTTTATTACTGAACGTGTGTTTCTGTCTGTCAGACAATCGGACCTGGAGGGTATTGCTCAGGTTCTGCTGGATTACCGGGACCGGCACGGTGCGCTGATCCGATGGATCGAGGAGACGACCGCACAGCAAGAGGCCATGCAGCCCGGCCAGGCTGAGGACAGCAGGGTGCTGTCAGAACAACTGAGCCAGCAAACGGTGAGGGGAACTGGGGGGAGAGAAGGGAACGGGGGGAGAGAAAGAGGGGAACGAGGGGAGAGAGAGGGGAACGGGGGAGAGAGAGAGGGGAACGGGGGGAACTGGAGGGGGAGAGGGGGAACAGAGGGGGGGGGGGGAGGAGGACAGCAGGGTGCTCCCTTGTTTTCAGGTTATTGTCTCAATGTGACTCTGACCCTGTCTCTGTGTGTGTGTGTGTGTGTGTGTGTGTGTGTGTGTGTGTGTGTGCAGGCGCTGGTAGTGGAGATAGAGAGGAACCAGGAGAAGCTGGATGAGTGTCAGACCCACTCCAAGCAGTACTGCGCCTCCGTCAAGGTGTGTATATATACAGGGGGATTAGACAGCAAGTTTACCACATCGACACATTGATTGCTCCCGGTATATTACTTCTTACTGTGACATTCCGTTTGTAACCCGTTTGCCTGGTTAAAGAGTGCGGTGCTGACGCTGCGTCCTGCGTTTCAGGAGTATGAGCTGCAGCTCATGACGTACAGAGCCTTCGTGGAGTCTCAGCAGAAATCCCAGGTGAAGAGGAGGAGGGTGCACTCGTCGTCCGACGCCATCACTCAGGAGGTGAGGCAGAGAGCAGGGATCGTTCAGACATCACTGACACACACAGCCAGGCCTTTTAATAACACTGCAGTGGTGAGAATGTATCAGGAGCTTCCGTTAATCAAGAGACTCCTGGTCATCGCTCGTGTCTAATGAACACCCACGTCCCTGATTTCAGCTAGAGCCAGTCGCTCCAAACATGGTCACAAGGGCATGAGCTGAGGTGGAGCTTTGCTTGGTAAGTCAGAGTATCTGCACAGCCCTGTTAACTCTATACAGAGTCACTGTGCCTCCAGACAGCAGCTGCAGGGGAAGCTAGCTGTAGAGGTGGAGTGCTCCTGATCAGCAGCGTTTTCAATGCTGAAGAGTTTTGATGTCACGACCGCTCTCTGAATCTCGTGTGTGTGTGTTTCAGTTCATGGAGCTGCGCACACGCTACACGGCGCTGGTTACCCTGACGACGCAGCATGTGAAGTACATCAGCGAAGCGCTGCGGAGGCTGGAGGATGAAGAGGTAAATACTGGAGCTTTGAGAAACTCGGGTAGGGGTGGATCCACCTGGGTTTTCTTCAGAGCGTCTTGCCTGATTGCTGCAGTCCTCCCTGTGTGTTCCCCCGGTGTAACGCGTGTGTCCGGTCTCTTACCTGCAGAAAGCCCTGGAGGAGGAGAAGCAGGCGCGCGTGGGCCAGGTCTCGGAGCTGCTGGGCTGGGCTCTGGGGGTCAAGGGGAGTCTGGGGACCCCGGAGAGAGGGGACATCGAGAGGTCACTCTCACAGCAACAGGTGAGGAGGGGAGAGGGGTAAAGAGAGGAGGGGTCGTAGAGAGAGATCACAGAAAGACAGAGGGGAGGAGGAATAGAAGGCGAAGGCACAGGGGAGAGAGGGGGAGAGGTTTTAACCCTGCGTGTGCCTCTGCTGCTTCACAGGCTGTGCAAGAGGAGCTGGCTGCTAGGAAGGAGGATGTGGCGGAGGCTGTCAGGAACACGCAGATCTTCCTGCAGTCCAAACAGGCCAGCAAGTGAGTGCCTCTCTGAGCAGAGCTCCTGTATCACAATTACAACATGAAACCTTCTGTATATAACTGGATAGATCTAGATTAATGAGATTTAAAAAGAATGTGAAATGTTTGCATTTGTGTGTGTGGTGCTGTGTCACTGGGGTGTCTCGCTGCACTGTGTCACTGTGTGTGTGTGTGTGGTGCTGTGTCACTGGGGTGTCTCGCTGCACTGTGTCACTGTGTGTGTGTGTGTGGTGCTGTGTCACTGGGGTGTCTCGCTGCACTGTGTCACTGTGTGTGTGTGTGTGGTGCTGTGTCACTGGGGTGTCTCGCTGCATTGTGTCACTGTGTGTGTGTGTGTGGTGCTGTGTCACTGGGGTGTCTCGCTGCACTGTGTCACTGTGTGTGTCTGCAGTGCTGTCGTCGCTGGGTCTCTCACTGTGTGTGTCTGTGTTGCAGGCTGTCCTCGAGGGAGAGGGAGCAGGTCACGGCTCAGCTGGATTCCCTGAACCAGACCTACAGCCAGCTGTGCAGCCAGAGCAGCCAGCAAGTGCAGGAGCTGCAGGGCCGACTAGCGGAAGAGGAGGATCGCAAGGTACCAGCAACAAACAAACCGGCAGCAAACGAGCACCGTCTCTCAGTGCTGCCTGGGGTCCCATAATGCGTGCTAATGACCTCCTTCCTTTTCAGAGCTGCTGTGTGTTTCTGTGCGTTACGGTGTCTGCGTGCGTGTGTGTGTGTGCGTGTGTGTGTGTGTGTGTGTCACATTCCCATCTCCTCCACTCACAGGCAGCGTTTGCAGCTGTGTTTAATAGCATGGTGTGTGCACTTATTGACCAGGGAAACAGCAACGGCACCACATCCATCTGTCCAGCCATCATCATCCGTGTCAGCTTAACAACAGGGACGCTGCGTGCTTGTACAAGCTGCGTGTAACACGCGTGTGAGAGTGCGTGTGTGCCGGGCAGTGTTTACTGGACTGGATGTCCTGCCTGGCGCGTGTCCACATGGATATATTTACAGAGTCTTCATGTGCCTTTTGTGTTCGTCTGTCTCCCCGATACAGCCATGCAATACACAGAAAAAAAGATTCTATGCAAAAATCTGAGTCAATGTGATTAAACCAGGGATTCAAAAATATCTGTCAAATTGGATGGATTTCAATGGGGGTTCTTTGCATGGCTGTCTGAGGGGTGGGTCTTGTGTTATAATAAATGAAACCCGTGAGGTGCCGGCTTGCTCTGCTTCTGCTCGGTGTGAAGTTTGCACCATTTTAAGATTTAAAATCTGTATGAAATAAGATTTGTTTGAAGATTGGTTCGTGGAGCATGCCCTCCACATTACATAGCGGAAGCAAGTTCTCCCGGCTTCATCTGAAAGAGGTGAAGCATTTAGACGACGTTCTTGGATTGGAAAACATCAGAGAGAAGCGGTGTCAAATTCAGATTGCACAGCAGTAAAGCAGAGTAACTCTGACCCTGCGTTTGAAACGGAAAGAGCAGAAAAACAGCAGAGTTGAGCATGACGTGTGACAGGCCACTGTTTCAATATGTGAGGAGGAGGATTTTAATAATGATTTTCATATTGTGTCATTAACCTGCACCTTGCTTTAAACTGACTAACAGCACAGGGACGGACTTGCAGACTGAAGTCTTTGTGGGGTGTGGCCAAAATATTAGACAGACAGACAGACAGGCAGAGGCAGACAGAGACAGAGAGAGAGAGAGAGAGAGAGAGAGGCAGACAGAGAGAGAGAGAGAGAGAGACAGACAGACAGACAGACAGACAGACAGAGAGAGAGAGAGAGAGGCAGACAGAGAGAGAGAGAGAGACAGAGACAGAGAGAGACAGGCAGGCAGAGATAGGCAGACAGAGGTAGACAGGCAGGTGTTAAGTGTGGCATGCTGGATGCTAACAACAAGCTACTTACTCGTCTTGTGTGTGAATCTGCTGAGCATCTGAAGCTGTCAATGTTCTGTACGTCTCGGAAACTCCTAGTTGCCGGGGTAAGTAACACACTTCCTTCTCTATGTACAGTCTGGGTGGTGTAGTTGTACAGTGTTGTGCTGTGTTGTGTTGTACAGTGTTGTGTTGTGTTGTACAGTGTTGTGTTGTACAGTGTTGTGTTGTGTTGTTTCGTGACCAGCAGAGCCACATGTTGCGTGTCTGTACTGACCCTGTTTGCATTGATTTGTAAGTATAGAACAGTTTTTTTTTTTTTTTTTTTAACCCTTTTGTAATTTCAAACACTGCTCAAAACTGCCCATCATTTCTCTCTATTATTGAACTATTTCATCGATGTTTGCCATGTGGTTTGAATCTGGCTGAAATGAGTTTGTCAGCAGAGAGAGGTGTATTCCACATCACAGAACTGACATGCTGGCACAGAACTGCTCATTATCGTTGTATTTATCATCTATGTGGGCAGTTTTGAACACTGAAGAAAAAGATTTCTGCATTTTTCTTTTTTAGCATTCTGGGATGTTTATTGCATGTCGTGTACGATTTTCTCTCCCTCTATCACTCTCAGTATCTCACCCTCTGTCTCCCCTCTCTCTCTATCACCCTCACTCTCTCTATCACCCTCACACTCTCTCTCTCTCTCATTAGAATGAGATCACTTAGGCTCTCTGGGATGTTTATTGCATGTCATACGATTCTCTCTCTCTCTCTCTCTCATTAGAATGAGATCACTTAGGCTCTCTGGGATGTTTATTGCATGTCATATATGATTTTCTCTTTTGTTTTGGGTCTTTTTGAGCTGATTTTGTTGTGGGGCTGGTGAAAAATTATATTGAATGGAAAAAAAATTTGTATTGAATGTTTTCAAATCCTGCTGGAGCGAGCAGACCCCAAACAGCTACTGTGTTTATTTTGTTGTTTTTCCTTAATTAACTTTAATTAAATCAGTCATTTTTTTAAAGTCATTTAAAAAGACAGTAACGGTTTAACATATATACTGTATCAAACACTCACATTATTTTTTACATGTGATTTAAAGCTCTTTATAAATGATGTCAGTTGATAACTGCACCAGCTAAACATTTCCTCCAAAAGCAAACGTTTTCAGTCCGAGCACAAAAAACCCCTCAAACTGGGTTCTGATTGGGGTCTGTGTTCAAGCGGCTCAATTAACCGTGCACAGCACTCCCTCTGTATTCCCGTACCTGACTTGCACATCAAAAATACAGAGAGGTATTGAAAATGCTGAGTTAGGAGCCTCGATAGAAGGAGGGGATAAACAGAAAATAAGTAACGTTGAAGAACGCTGAGCCAGTCAGTGAGGAGATTTTATTAGAAAACCTCGGACTTTTACAATGGACCAACAACGTGGGCTAACGTCCAGTTAACCAATTAGTGAATTATGCAATGCAGGAATACCGAGAGGGTGCTGTGTGTGTAAAAAAAAAAAAATATATATATATTATTTTGAATAAGCCTTCACATTCTGAATAATGTGTTTCTCTCGCTCTCTCTCTCTCTCTCTCTCTCCCTCACTCTCTCTCCCCTCTCTCCCTCTCCCTCTCTCCCCCTCTCGCTCTCCCTCGCTCTCCCTCGCTCTCTCTCGCTCTCTCCTCTCTCTCTCTCTCGCTCTCTCTCTCTCTCCCTCCCCCTCTCTCTCCCTCTCTCTCTCTCCCTCTCTCTCTCTCCCTCCCCCTCTCTCTCTCTCTCCCTCCCCCCTCTCTCTCTCTCTCCCTCCCTCCCTCCCTCCCTCTGTCTCTCTCTCTCTCCCTCCCCCTCTCTCTCCCTCTCTCTCTCTCCCTCTCTCTCTCTCCCTCCCCCTCTCTCTCTCTCTCCCTCCCCCCTCTCTCTCTCTCTCTCTCCCTCCCTCCCTCCCTCCCTCTGTCTCTCTCTCTCTCTCCCTCCCTCTGTCTCTCTCGCTCTTTCTCTCTCTCTCTCTCTCTCCCTCCCCCTCTCCCTCTCCCCCCCCCCCCCCTCCTCCAGGGAGGTGCTGCTGTTGCCGGAGTCATCGATTTGGGCACAGTGGAGATTTTCCCAGTTTTCCAAGCCATGCAGAAAGGGCTGATCGACCAGGACACGGGGCTGGCTCTCCTGGAGGCTCAGCTAGCCCTGTCCGGGCTGACTGTCCCCGACACCAGCGAGACTCTCTCATTGGAGGAGGCGTTGCGCCGCAAAGTGATCGACGAGAGGACCGGCCAATCCCTGCAGGGTCTCCAGACAGCCCTGGAGCTGGTGGACCAATCACAGCTCAGGAATAAGAAGCTCCACCCAGTGGTGTCGGCTGTGGAGTCGGGGGTGATTGAGGAGCAGATGGGTTTGAAGATACTGGAGCTGCAGGTTTCCGCAGGGGGGCTGAATGCGGAAGGCGGGAGGCTGCTGAGCTTGGAGACTGCCTCCGAGGAAGGGCTTCTCACCCCGCAGGTCCGATCCAAGCTGGAAGCCCGCTTGAAGACGCGCAGGGAGCTGATTGACCCCAACACCGCGGAGAAGCTGAGCCTGTCAGAGCTGGCCCGTCGCTGCCTGACCCACAAGGAGAGCGGCTGCAGGCTGCTTCCGGTGAAGCAGCTGGCGGGGGGGATGGTGTGCCTCAAATCGGGCAGGCAAGTCAGCATCTTCCGGGCGGTGCAGGAGGGACTGATCGACCGGCAGGTGACGGTGAGGCTGCTGGAGGCCCAGCTGTTCGCCGGAGGGATTGCGGACCCCCGTTCGGGGCACAGGCTCACCGTGGACGAGGCGGTGAGGCACGGGCTCATCGACCAGGACATGGCCTGCGCCATCCTGATCAGGCAGCTGCAGACCGGCGGGGTCATCGACCCCCTGAGCGGCCGGAGGCTGACGGTGGACGAGGCCGTGCAGAAGGACCTGGTGGCCTCGCGGAGAGCCCTGGTCATCCTGGAGTCCCTGTGGTCCTTCATGGGGCTGCTGTGGCCGGAGACTGGGGAGATCCTGCCCGTGGCAGAGGCTGTCCAGCAGGGGGTGCTCTCCACAGAGCTGGCCGGAAGGATTTTAGGCCAGAGGAAGACCGTCGGGGCGCTGTATGTGCCCGAAACGTGCGAGGTGGTGCCTTTGGAGAAGGCTGTAGAGCTGCTGGGTGAAGACTGCGTGGAGGTCTTGAAGGGGGCTCGCATCCCGGACATGATGCCCACTATGACTCTCTCGGGGTCCCCCTCTATTAACAGGCTCAGCTGGGGGTCTTCCTCATCCTCTAACGGAGGCTCGCCTCCGGCCCCTCGCTACGACCCCAAACCGGGCCGGACCGGAGAGCAGGTGGAGGACCCGAGGGCCGAGGTGGAGCAGAGGCTGCTCTTCCACCTCATGACTCACAGTTACATCAACGTGCACTCCGGACAGAGGCTGGTGCTGCTTGACCAGGAGCTTTCCGAGGTGGCCTGCGCACTGGCTGTGGCCGAAGCCGAAGTTTGCTCAGGGGGAAAAGATGAGGCCGAAATGGAAACAGAAACGGATGATCGTAGCCAGGCCATCGGATTCTGGGAAGCGGAAGAAAGCATTCAGATCCTTGGAAGAACCGCGCCAGCGCCAGGTTCGGACATTGCCAGAATTCATGGAAAGGCAAAACTGGAAGAGTTGGTGTTGCATGGGAACGTGGAGGCTGTGGAAAAGCAGACCGGGAAGGCGGTGGCGGCTGGAAAGTGGGCAGCCGAAACTTTGGAGGAGGAAGGATTCGGGAAAGAGAAACTGAAAGGAGAGGGCAAGGTAGATAAATCTTCCAGGGTGCAGAGAACGGAGGTCAGAGAGAGACAAAAAAGAGATGGGAAGTCGAAAGCAAAGAAAGAGGCAATGAGGAGAGCAGAGGAGGAATTGAAGAGAGAGAGACGGGTGCAGACAGTAGAAGCTGACGAGACAGAAGAGAAAGTTATCCTGGGATTTCATTCTGCAGGTAGAGTTGCCACGGTCAGGAGTCCGTCTGCAGAGGAACAACGTGCACCTGTTTCAGGAAAGCCACAAGAATCCCATTCTGAACTAAAAAGAATGAAACTGGACAAAAAGGAGAGGAAGAAAGCAGGAAAGGACAAAAGGGAGGCTGAGAAAAGATCCGGCACAGACACAAATAGAGGCCAGTCTGTCACTGACTGGAAACTAGAACCAGTTTTGGCAGTGGTGGAGAGTGAGGGTGCGTTGCAGTACACAGGCGCTGAATGGGAGACCTTGATGATGGAACAGGAACAGATGGACACTGAAACAGTGATGCACGGTCCACAGTTCATGAAACAATTCCAGACCCAATCAGATATAAAAGAATCTGAGCATTACCAGTCCGATTTAATACAGTCCCAAAGGGAGGTGAAGCAGCAGTCCCAGGCAGAAACTATAATGTCTTCCCAGTCTCAGGATGTTAGGAAAGGCAGACGCATCCCATTGCTTGAGGAAAGACTCATGATTGCAGAAGAGGGTGAGGATAGCGTGGCCAGGACTGTGGTCAACCAGGAGAGAGAGGAGCTGGGAGGAAACCTCCAAACACCCGTTACCCATCCGCACGGATCCATCGCCCAGAGCTGGCAAAAAACACAAACTGCCTCAAGGGTCTTGCAAACCAGAACCCAGGAAGATTCAAGAGCCGGGAAACCAATCGCTGCCTCCTCGTCAACAGACACACAAACCACGGGACCACCGACTGCTTCGGAATCGGGCACAGTGGACTCGGACGAGGAGACTGTCCTTGAAGTCCTGGCCTCCCAGCTCCGAGAGGGAGGCATCGTTCACAAGAAGCCGGGGGCCGGGGGAGAAGGGAGGAAGCTGCTGCTGGACGAGGCTCTGTCTCTGGGGGTGCTGCAGGGCCACACCGTGGTCAGACTGATGGAGAAGCTGGGGCTCTTCGGGGGCTTCTTCGACTCGGAGGTCTGCGAGGTGCTGAGTGTGGACGAGGTGCTGGAGGAAGGCCTGATGGACGAGGAGCTGATGCAGAAGGTCTTGAGGTCGGAGAAATCCATCTCGGGGGTCTTCGACGCCAGCAGTGGAGGGAGCCTGTGTACGGTGCAGGAGGCTTCCCGGAGCGGGCTGCTGGACCAGGAGACGGCCGCGAGACTCCTGGAAGGCCAGGTGGCCTCCGGAGGGATCGTGGACCTGAGGAGAGGGAAGAAAGTCTCGGTCACCCTGGCCTCCAAACTGGGGCTCGTCGAGGAAGGGACCCTGCGGGAGGATCTGATGAAGCTGGAGAAAGCTTACAAGGGCAAAGGCGTGGAGAGGGAGACTGGGCTGAGGAAACTGGAGCTGCAGGCGGAGATGGAAGGAGCCCTGGACCCTGAGACTAAAGAGCCTGTCCCACTGAGCCAGGCTATAGAGAGGGGGCTGGTGGACAGGGAGCAAGCCTCGCAGGTCCTGGCCAGGCAGGTTGCCGATGGGGGGATCATTCACCACGGCTCTGGGATGAGGCTGTCCGTAGAGGATGCGTTGGATCGAGGGCTGATCGACAGGGACTCGGCTCAGGAGCTGGTAGAGGTGGAAAAGGCCTGCAGACAGCAGTACGTCCATCCAGAGACCAAGGAGCGGATTGCCTTGCCACAGGCCACGGCTCTGGGACTGGTCGACAGGGATTTATCCAACAGGGTTCAAGAAATCCAGGCGATGAGCGGCGGCTGTAGAGACCCGGACACAGGGGCGAGGCTCAGCCTCACGGAGGCAGTGCAGCGGGGGATGCTGGAGAAGCCGGTGGTGGATAAAGCCATGGCCTCGCCGGCTATGCAGTGCTGCGTCCTGGATCCCGAAAGGGCGACGGCCGTGCCCTACTCGGAGATCGTGAACAGGGCCAGGATCGACATCGAGACCGGGCAGAGGTTCCTGCGTGTCGGGCCTTTCAGAGGAATCAGAGACGACGTCACCGGCGACCTCATTCCCGTTTCCCTGGCGATGAAAGCGGGGAGAATCGACCCGGTCCCTGCGCTGAGGATCCTGCAAAGCCAAGCGGACTCCGGAGGGATCATCGACATCACCACGGGCGACCGGCTGCCCCTGGCCGCTGCTCTCCGGCAGGGATTGGTCACTGAAGACATGGCAAAGCTGATCGCGACCAATCAGCTGACGGCAGGGGGGATCGTATCCCCTGTCTCCGGGGAGAGAACCGTCAATCTTGAAGAGGCGGAGGCCAAAGGTCTGATCACAAAGGAAATGGCCACAGTCATTCAGAGTAACGTGGGGAATCTGGAAGAAAGCGAGGAAGGCGAGCGAGTCCTTGAGCAAGATGAGGAATCGCAGGCCCCAAACGGGACATCCCAAGGGGACAGAGGAGCTGAGACGCCGGCTTATTCCAGTAAAGACTTTTCCAGCCCGGACAGCATGACTCACAAGCAGGCAGACGTACAAGCGTTCCCTCCTGGCACCCCAGAACGCTGCGCAGACACCAGCATCAAGGACAGTCCAAGCCACCCGGACCCCCCGTTAATAACGGGGCGCACAGGAGACAGAGCAGAAAACGATACCTTCCTGTTGTTCACATCTGCACAGACTCCTGTGGAGGAGGAATTTGCGGAAATGGAAGTAACCAGCACTGAGGCTAAGGAAAGCTGCCTCGTACTGAAACAGGATGTTACTGTCGATTATGAACGACTGGGAGATGAAACCCAGGAGGACGTCAGCGACTCGGGCGAGAGAGCAGAGGCAGGGTTAAAGACTCTGATGCCGGTACGTGAAGCAGAGGAAGGGCTGTTGGAGGCGAGTCGCTTCAGAAGGGAAGCTGATGAGCCAGTTTCCATGGAACTGGAGACACAGCAGCTGCAGCTACTCTACCAGCAAGCAGTGCATCAGAAAATAAAGACCAAGCCCAGCCCGACGGCCTCCTCCGATCGTACAGAGGGTTTGGGGACTAGAACGTCTGTTGCAGAGAACGTCATTCAAGTGAAAGAGTCGGAGGAAGCTGCAGAACGAGGTCGTGAAAGCACGGAGGTGCAGAGCACGCTGGAGGATGGGGAGGGAGAAGTGCAGACCCAGATCACAGTCTCTGATAGAGGAGTAGTTATCACCGAGGGGAAACAGGCAGGTGATAGACCACTTGTGCAGGGAGAACTGGAGAGTGAGGTTCTAAAAACAGAGAACGATGCTCACGGAAGAGATGATACTGATAGGAAAGGTGAGGACAAGGAACATCTAGAGAAAGAAAGAGGTGCAGGTTTGGAAGCAAGTGAACAGATACAGACCCGGGTTCAAACCGAGAGCAGGTTATTTGGGATGGTAGAGGGTTCAGTGATCCTAGATAGAGGAATGGGTTTCATTGTCGTTGATAGACCACTTGCAGAGGAAGTGAAAAGGGAGACAGATGGAGAGCAGACAGAGAACAGGGTCACTTACACATCCAACATAGCAGGGGTCCAGGGAGACTTGAGGATAGGAGGTGACGACACACCACTTTCAGAGGATATGGGGGCTGTAGGTTTGGAAATTCAGGGACAGGCGCAAACCAAGCTCGGAGACAAACCTGCCAAAGCTAAACTTTACAGCGCATCGGTAGGCTTGGGTGAGAGAGAGGGTAGAGGTGGGGTCAGGGAAATGGAGGCAGAAGATGATGGACCACTTTCGGAGGAAGTGAGTCAGGCTGGTTCAGTAACTCAGGAAGCGATGAGAATGGAAGTCCAGCAGGTTTCAACAGCAGAGGATGCAGCTCTTGCAGAGGAAGCGAGCAGCGGTTTAGAAGGAGAGAGGAACGTGGAGCCCAGTTCCAAAGAACGCAAGGAGAGGGAAGCCCTTCTCCTGAAGGCCAAGGAGAGCATCCGGAGAAAAGTGTACGAGCGAGCGGTGAGCGAGAAGCAGGCGGCCGAGGAGCTGGAGGCGATGAGGAGAGGAGCCGGGCTGAAGGAGAGAGGACTCGGGTTCGAGGGAGAGGGGCTAGTCGCTCAAGGGGAAGGACAGGTTGCTACGGAGGTGGAGAAGAAAAAGGAGTCTGTGCCAACCTCTAGAGGGACTCTGGAGTCTCCACAGAAGAGGCTGGATATTGCAGGAGAGAAGCTGGAGATGAAATACGACAACGGGAGAACAAGAGGGGACGCTAAATCAGAAACTGCGAGGGACTCGCTTGAGCTTCCCGTTGAGTCACTGGAGAAAGCGCATGATGAGTCGTCCATTGATGGAGACCTGAGAGCACAGACGGGCACCCGATTGAAAGATGCTACCAGAGAGCAGACAAAATCTTCTGAAGAGGGGGGAGAAACTGAGACCAACGCGATGGGAATATCCATAGGGAAGCAAGTTCAACCCACCGAAGTTTCTCTGGGAAAGCCGGAATTTTCTGGCAGAGAGCGCCAGGACAGGACAGTCGAGGTAGTACGGACCCCTCTGAAGGAACAAAGGACTGGCCAGCCAGAATCTGAGGGGGAACCAATCCCTCCAGAGATTACCCCAGCAGGGACCTATTTCCGGGAGCACCTCGGTGGCCCCAGCCTCTCTGTGGACAGTGTCAGATTGGAAAGAGAGGACACGGGATTGGATTTTGTTGCCAGGCAGAGGCAAGGCATTCTGTTGGACGCTGTTACTTCTCCTGAAGAAGAAAAAGCATTCATTAAAATGGAAGAACCTGGTGAGGGAGTCAAACAGGCGTCAAATGAAACAGATCGACCCGAGACCCCAGAGGGTCAGGTTTCAGGAGAGAAGACCACATCTGAGGCTTTGGATTGGGCTCCTTCTGCACAGAAGACTCCATCAGCGGAGGCCGCTGTCAATGGAGACCAACTCCGCTCGAAAGAGAGCAAGGAGCTCCTACTGGAAAAGATCAAGAAGGAGCTGAAACTGGGAACCAAACTGGAGAGGCGTCCGGAGAAACCAGTGGAGCAGAGAGAGGCTGGCCCCGCCACGGAGGGGGTCACAGAGAGACCCCAGGACACTGAACCCCAATCCCAATCCAGAGAGATCCCAGAATTGACGACCGATCCAGTGGAGGGGGAAGATGTTGAGACGCCACAGGGAGAGGGCAGGAAACCAGCGAAACTCATGAAGGTAACTTGACGGGGCTTTGCAGTTACTGTTGGACTGAGGGTCTCACTTGTGGCTCTTTCAGTCCATTCTAGTACAGAACCCGGTTCCAGCTGTGTCCTTAATTATTGAACTGAGAAGCCCAGAGCGCTGTTACAGCCAGGTCTTTGTAACGGTACAGTCCAATCGAAGTGTTCAGTTAGGCAGCTGAGCTGTTTGGTCCTGGATTGGAGTGGATTGAAAGAGAGTATAGCTGCCATAACAGTGTGGCCATGTACCTCATATTGTGCCTACTTCATTGATTCATTAATTTATTACATGTTTATAGTGTGTGTGTGTGGGGGGGGGGGGGGTTGCAAATCTTGTATATGTTACTAATTTATTTAATTAGTTAAACGAGTTTCAAAAAGCAGAGTGTTGTGACATTTTGGTGACTCTCTCCTCTCTTTCTTTCTCTCTCTCACTGTCTCTCCTCCCTCTCTCTCTCCTCCCTCCTCTCTCTCCTCCCTCCTCTCTCTCCTCTCTCTCTCTCCTCCCTCCTCTCCCTCCTCTCTCCTCTCTCCTCCCTCCTCTCTCTCCTCTCTCTCCTCTCTCTCCCTCTCTCTCTCTCCTCCCTCTCCTCTCTCTCCCTCTCTCTCCTCCCTCTCCTCTCTCTCCTCCCCTGCTCTCCTCTCTCTCCTCCCTCCTCTCTCCTCCTCCTCCCTCCTCTCTCTCCTCCCCCTCCTCTCTCTCCCTCTCTCCTCTCTTCTCCCTCTCCTCCCTCTCTCTCTCTCTCTCTCTCCTCCCTCTCCTCGCAGCCCTCGCTCTCCCGTCAGCAGTGTCTGGAACACGATGAGCGCTTGGTTGCCTTCCTCTCACTGGTCCTTCACATCGAGCTCCGCCTCAAAGAGCAGCAGCAGCAGCCAATGGGGAGCAGCATCAGCGCCCTGCAGGAGAGCATCCTCCAGACTGAGGTACCTGCGCACACGTGCACTGTGATTGCCTTTAGAGCCGTTTCCCCCGGTATTTTAGCAGTTTTCCCCCCCATGGGTTATACTATGTGTGTGTCCCTGCAGGCTCTGGACTCGGAGCTGAGCTCCCTCTCGGAGGGCGTGGCCCGTGAGCTGGACTGCGTGGCGAGTGTCGTGGCGTCGCCCCCGCCGGACGTTCCCGCGCAGCTGCTGCTGGCGCTCGAGAAGGACGCACGCAACCTGCAGCGATCGTACAGTGCCGTGCAGGGGGTCTCCCAGGCCAGGCTGCAGGGGCTGCGGACTGCGCAGGAGCAAGAGAGGGTGAGAGAGAGAGAGAGAGAGAACAGGACAGCTGGACATTCAACCCTTTTTAAGCCCTCGCTCTCCTCTCTCTCTCCTGTGTGTTGGTATTAACCCCTTGCTCTCCTCTCTCTCGTTGCAGTGTAAGCTGCACTCGGAGCTGCAGTCTCTGGAGGGCAGGGCTCGTGCTCTGCAGGGCTGGCTGGGAGAGACGGGGGGGGCAGAGAGTCCTGGGGACCCCCCCCAGCTCACACACAACCTGCAGCACTGGCAGGTACTGGCACAGCACGCCTCTTTGTCTGTCTGAATCTCTGTCTCTCGCACTCTCCCTCCTCCCTCTTACACTCTTTCTTTCCTCCCTCTCTCACTCTCACACTATCCTCTGTCTTCTCTCCCTGTCTCCTCCTCTCACACCATCTCTCTGTTCTGTCTCTCATTCTCCTCTCCCTCCTCTCTGTCCCTCACTGTCTTCCCTATAATCCCTCTCTCTCAGGAGCTGAAGGCTGGTCTGGCAGAGCGCTCTGCCTCCCTCGACTCCATCGCTTTCGATATCCAGCTTTTCATCTCTGAGCGTGCCCAGGACCTCACCCCGCAGCAGAGCAGGCAGCTACTGAGACAGCTAAACGAGCTGCAGAGGTCCTTCCGCGAGGCGTCAGGGCACGTGGCCACCAGGACTGAGGCGCTGCTCACCGCCGCGGCGCACGAGAGAGAAACGGAGAAAGAGACGAAGGTTTGCCTGGACACACGTGGAGGAAAACACGCTCTCCACTCACACGCAACATACATGCACAGCGACACACACACACACGATGCAGGCAGCGCTCTGCAGGGTCTTCAGCCTTGGAAAAAAGGGACATTTTGCCAGATCTTAAATGGTATAGATAAAGTTAACCCAAGTTCAAATAGTAAGACTAGAGAGAGGGAGGGGAGGCATAAAGGAAAGCAGAGTAAAACAATCACACTGATGAAGGCACTGGAGCCCAAACGCTGGTCTGCTTGACTCGGTCTCTTCTAGTTTCAATCACACTGATGAAGACACTAGAGCCCAAACGCTGGTCTGCTTGACTCGGTCTCTTCTAGTTTCAATCACACTGATGAAGACACTAGAGCCCAAACATTTGTCGTTTTGTCGTTTGTAACTCTCTCACTCAGCACACACACACACACACACACACACACGCACACACACACACACACACGGTTAGCCCTGTCATGGTACTAGACAGTAAACCGCATCTCTTTTCAGAGACTGATGTTTTGCATTGTGTTTTGCATTCTGTACGTTCTGTTCCATAAGTCATTCTTCCATTACGCTGCACCCCTTAGAGGTCAGTTTGACTTGGCTTTTGCACTAAACCAACTAAGATCTGTGTGTGTCTCCCCTGTAATAGCCTTGTATTGTGTTGTGTTGTGTTGTATTGTATTGTATTGTATAGGCAAAGCCAGTGGCCGCTGCCTGTCTGCACCCATCTACCCATCCTGTAAATAACAAAGAGCTTGTTTGTGCTTGCACCCTGTGCGGTTTTATACAGTATATTATAGTAAGGTTCAATTGCTCAAGTTCCCTCGCTGTGCAGTATAAAGTATTAATATATTACATAAGTTTACAGATCTGCAGTGCTGAGCGGAGTTTCCTATAGACCTCTATACAGCTCTGCAGTGTGGAGTTCTCTTTCCTATAGACCTCTATACAGCTCTGCAGTGTTGAGTGGAGTTCTCTTTTATAGACCTCTGCAGTGTTAAATTAGTTATTTTATTTAAATAAATGTGTCTCTTTGCTTTGTTAAGGAAATGAATATATAAGTGGGAACTTCCACACAGTTTGAACCACACTACCATGTATACAGTGTAGAAGTGCGGATACTGAAACTAACGGCAATGCCTGAATAATGCCTGCCTCCTGCCAGCCCAGCAGGGTCTGTATTAACATGTCTGTCTTGCTTTTTCCAGATTCTGTGTCTCCAGAGTAGCTCTGAAGATGCGCAACGGGAACGACAAGCGCATAGCAAACAAACTGAAAAGCAAAACAGCAGTACAGTTAGAAACTGCGAGAGGAGCCTCAGGGTAGCTCTGTAATTCAGCCTGGTTCCAGTGGAGAGAGTGGAACTTACAGAATCTGTAACCACCCTTACAGGACTGGCAGCCTGTCTGTCTCTCTGTGTGTCCGTCTGTCTGTCTCACGCCAGCGGGGAATACGTCATGCTCAACTCAGTGTAGGCGCGAGATCACAGCGAGCAGGAAACGGGGTGCGGGGGGGCGCCCCTGTCTTTTACATACAGCACACAGTCACACACGTTCCCCAAAGAGACGTCTAGCTCTGGCCCACGCAGTAATACCCCTGACTGTTCAGTACGTTATTTTAAAACATTCACTGTTATGAAACTGCTGCATTTTTCTCAAAAGCAGTGTAACCCGATGAAGGCCAAACGCCTCTGCAGTGTGAAGAAGCGGTAAGAGTGA
This sequence comes from Acipenser ruthenus, assembly GCF_902713425.1. NCBI lineage: Eukaryota > Metazoa > Chordata > Actinopteri > Acipenseriformes > Acipenseridae > Acipenser > Acipenser ruthenus. The sequence continues at coordinate 489,172 of NC_081213.1, forward strand.
GGAGATGTATTCAGAATCTGCGTGCCAGTGTTTTTAAAAGCCCCTTGGTGTTGAATAGCTTCTTGGTGGCGCGTCTGCGATACAGTGATAATTCATTCCTGGGGATGGGACCCAACGAGCAGAGCGTGTGCGAACAATGTACTGAAAAACACACGGGCCCCCGACTCACTCCCGTCTCCTGAATCGGGCTTCTCGTGAATGTGTGTCAGAGAGAGAGAGAAACAAGAGTCTGATGGTGTGAGTGTGAAAATGAATGAGAAAGGAGAGAAGCCTGCTGCTGTTGAAATTGAAAAGGGAGGGGAGCGGGTGTCGCGTGAAATAAATGTCCTGCCGATGTTAAACACTAATGTTTGTGTGTTTTTTTTTGCTGTTGTTGTTGTCAGATTGAGTAGCCAGTGCTCACACCCCTCTCTTTTGTATCTCTCTCTCTCTCTCTCTCTCTCGTTCCCTCTCTTGTTTTTCTTTCCCGTGGTCACAGGCGGTTCAGCAGCAGCAGCAGGAGTGTGCTCGGAAGCTGGACGAGCTGGCTCTCTGGTTGGCTGAGGCATCCAGCACAGTGACCAATCGGCAGGCAGAGTCCGGCGGCGTCGATGATGTCACCAGCCTGCAGCAGAAACAGAGCGACGTCAAGGTCAGAGTGGAGAGATTGAATCATTATTGATTAGAAACTGTGTGTGTGTGTTTCTGATAGAAGGACTGTGTGTGTGTGTTTCTGATAGAAGGACTGTGTGTGTGTGTTTCTGATAGAAGGACTGTGTGTGTGTGTTTCTGATAGAAGGACTGTGTGTGTGTGTTTCTGATAGAAGGACTGTGTGTGTGTGTTTCTGATAGAAGGACTGTGTGTGTGTGTATTTATTTAGGTAGGTACAGTGCCGTGAAAAAGTATTTGCCCCCAGTCTGATTTTCTGCATTTTTGCACATTTTTCACATTGTATTTGGTCAGATTTTTTTGTGGGTTGTAGTAGTATTTAGAGGGAGTCTGAGAGAAAAAAAATGACGCCAAAGGTGCTTCTTTCATTTGTTTGGTGTGCAAGGTAATCAAACATGCAATCTTCAGGTGTGAAAAATGTATTGCCCCCCCCTAGTTAACTCAACTCACAGTGCGTCTCTACCTGCCCGTGTGTTTCAGGCTCTGCAGAGTGATATCCAGTCCCGCTCTGACAGCGTATCTCAGTGTATCTCAGTGTATCTCAGTGTATCTCAGTGTATCTCAGCGTATCTCAATGTATCTCAGTGTATCTCTACCTGCCCGTGTGTTTCAGGCTCTGCAGAGTGATATCCAGTCCCGCTCTGACAGTGTTGTGGAGCTCATCAAGTCCACGGAGGAGTTCCTGTCGGAGAGCGGGCCGCGCCTGTCCCCTGGGGATCGCGCTGCGATGGAGAGGAAGCTGAGCGCCGCGCGGGGGCAGTACGCAACGCTGAGAGAGAGCTCGCAGGCCGTGCAGAGAGAGCTGGACTCCGCGCTCAGCACTGCACTGCAGCAGCAGAGCCAGAAGGTGGGGCTAGAGAGGCGCGCAATGCATTTTAACTAGTGGACTCCAGAGCGGTATTTTTATTTACTGTGCTAGGGGGCGGCATTCTGTTCGATGTGTGGTCCCTGGTGTATTCAGTGGCAGTCGAGTGGTTAACGCTGTCTGTCTGTCTGTCTGTCTGTCTGTCTGTCTGTCTGTCTGTCTGCCCCTCAGGAGAAGGCTGCTGAAGAGCTGGAGGTGAACCAGAGTCAGATCGGAGAGCTTCTGAGCTGGGTGTCGACCCTCGGAGGGGCAGGAAGCGCCCTGACGCAGGGGGGACCGGAGACAGCGCGACACCAGCAGGCCCTGGGGAGCGGAATGGGGGCGATGCAGACTGATTCCTCCACCTCTCTGCAGCCAGAGGAGAGTCTGGAGTCCCAGTGCGAGAGGCTTCAGGTGAGGGTAGGAAGGGGAAAGGGTGAAGAAGAGAGGCGAAGGGAAGGATTGGGGAAGGGAGTGAAGAGGAGAGGGGAGTGGGAAGAGGATGTTCATTTGCAGTGGTTCATTAAATAATAATTTAATTATAGATGTTCTATAGATGAATCATTTTAGTATATACAGAGATGGAAATAAGACTCCTATTGCATAGCAGTTTCACCAGTTCCAGGTTTTCAGGAAGGGAGCTGTGTGTTTTTGTGAAGTGCCCTGGGGTGCTTGCGTATAAAGGACGCTCTCTAAGTGAAGCTGCTATGCTGTGCTTTGGCATGGCGTGGTGTGTAGGGTGTCTCTTATTGCATTAGTTCGTATTGACATGTGTTTGTTTACCGCACTCCAGGCACACCACAAGGAGCTCCTCTCCCAGCAGCCAGCCTTCATCCTGGCCACCCAGTCAGCGCAGGCCTTCCTGGACCGGCATGGCGAGAGCCTGGCCCCGGGGGAGAAGGAGAGGCTGAGCTCGGACCTGGCCAGCCTGCGCGCTCAGTACGAGGGCCGGCTGTCCCGCTGCGAGGCCCAGCTCAAGAGAGTCGCGGGGCTGAGGGAGGAGCTGGACAAGTTCCTGACGGAGCACGGGGAGTTCTCCTCCTGGCTGGAACTGAGCGAGCAGGAGCTGCGTTCCCTGGGGGAAGGGCAGAGCGACGCGCAGGGCCTGCGGGACAGAGCCCAGCGGCACAGGAAGTTCTCGGAGGACGTCATCTGCCACAAAGCGGACCTGAGGTTCATCACCATCTCGGGGCAGAAGGTTCTGGACGCGGCCGGTGCTGGTTCTGGTACCGGCGAGGGGGAGCCTGAACTGGACCCCTCTTCCACCAGACTGCTGGTTCAGGGGAAGCTGCAGGACGCTACTGATAGATTCTCTCATCTGCACGCCAAGGTGAGGCAAAGACTCCAAATATGTAATGCCATCGAAATCTTAAAAGGTGTTGACAGAGTTCACCCCTCCCAGTACTGGAGACAGACTCAGGACAGAGGGGAGGAGACACCTCTTCACACAGGGTGGTGAGGGGGTGTGGAATGGGTTACCTAGTCATGTTGTTGAAGCAGAATCACTGGGATCCTTTAAGACCCGACATCACAATGTTCTGAGATCAATCAGCTGTTAGGAACTGGACAAGCTTGGGTGAGCTGAATAGACTCCCCTCGCTCGTACATTTTCTCATGTTCTTGTGTTATCTAATGGTCAGGCAACTACAAAATAGAGTACTGAACTAGTTTCCTGTTCTAATTCCACCCGACCTTGGAGCATTGTTCAGTAAATAGAAGTCTGGTTCTAAGACCTTGAGAATACGCTGACATTAGGCACTCTTCCAGTAAGGGAGCAAGGACACTCACGTCCTCAGATCTTGAGTGTAGGTCCGAAGCATTGTTGAGTTGCATGAAGTCTCCTAACCTTACCTTTTTCTGTAACCCCCTTCCCCATCACAGTGCTCCGAGCTGGGCTCCCACCTGACCCGGGTCCTGGAGCGGTACCAGCAGTACCAGGACGAGACGGGCTCACTGGAGACGTGGCTACTGGGACAGGAGCAGAACTGCGAGAGGCTGCTGAGCGATACCACCGACCCAGAGAGCCTGCAGAGACAGCTGAACATGACCAAGGTGAGAGGAGAGACAGGGAGGAGAGATAGAGGGAAGAGGGTGGGGGGGAGAGGAGAGGAGAGGTGGGGGGGAGAGAGGAGTATGCTGAGCAGTAGTAACGCATGCCCCCTGTAGTAACGCATTCCTGACCACTAACCTGTGCTCTCCCTAACTGTGTCTGTGTGTAGGATCTGCAGGGAGAGCTGGAGGATCACCTGGCGCAGGTAGAGAGGTTGAAGCGAGCGATGAGCGCCCTACTGGAGAGCGAGGAGCAGCCCAGACTGAGCCCAGAGCCCATCCGCAGCACCGCAGGTACAGTACCTGAGCACACCTGAGCATCGGGGGATAGTGCCTCGGAATACTTGGGGATAGCTGTGTGTTTGACCCAGTTTCTTGTGGTTCTGTGGTTGTCTGACCCAGTTACCTGTGTTGTTTGACCCAGTTTCTGTACTTTTATTTTGGTCCCTGACCCAGTTTCCTGTGATTCTGGTTCTGTCTCTCCTGTGGTTCTGTGTTTTGACCCGGTCCCTCGTCTGGTTCTGCTCACAGACTCCCTGCTGACCCGGTTCGAGTCCCTGTCCCAGACGGTGTCGGAGCGGTCCGATAAGCTCCAGACGGCGGTGGCCCAGTCTCAGAGCATGCAGGAGGGGCTGGGGGGGCTGCTGGACTGGCTGGGGGGAGTGGAGGGGTCCCTGCGGGGCCAGGATAGAGTGCAGCCGTCCGCCAGAGCAGTGCAGGAGGCCCTCACGCACAACCAGGTGAGCAGAACAGAGCAATACTGATCAATACAGGGACACACTTCTCACACTCTCCCCTCTCCTCTCTTTCACTGGACACCTCTCACACTCTCCTCTCTCCTCTCTTTCACTGGACCCCTCTCACACACTCCTCTCTCCTCTCTTTCACTGGACCCCTCTCACACTCTTCTCTCTCCTCTCTTTCACTGGACCCCTCTCACTCTCTCCTCTCTTTCACTGGACCCCTCTCACACTCTCCTCTCTTTCACTGGACCCCTCTCACACTCTCCTCTCTCCTCTCTTTCACTGGACCCCTCTCACACACTCCTCTCTCCTCTCTTTCACTGGACCCCTCTCACACTCTTCTCTCTCCTCTCTTTCACTGGACCCCTCTCACTCTCTCCTCTCTTTCACTGGACCCCTCTCACACTCTCCTCTCTTTCACTGGACCCCTCTCACACTCTCCTCTCTCCTCTCTTTCACTGGACCCCTGTCACACTCTCCTCTCTCCTCTCTTTCACTGGACCCCTCTCACACTCTCTCTCCCTCTCTCTCTCTGCTATAGAAGCTGGGTCGGGATCTGCTGTCTCGCCAGTGCAGTGTAGAAGCTACACGCCAGACTGTGGCTCAGTTCCTGCAGACTGCAGACGCATCGACGGCCACCGGCCTGCAGGGGGAGCTCTCGGAGCTCTGCCAGCGCTTCGGGGCGCTGCGGAGCGGGCAGGAACAGAAGGAGGCGGAGCTCAGGGGGGTCCTGCCCAAACTGGAGACCTTCGAGAGGCTGGCCTCGCAGATACAGGAGTTCACCGAAACCAGGGGCCGAGCCCTGGGGACCGGGAGCCAGCCAGAGAGAGACATGCAGGACTTCAACCAGAGGATAGAGGTGTGAGGAGGGGATAGAGAGACTGGGGGGTTTGAGTAAAATCTGTGATTTCTGTGAAGCTGCGGTTCCTTAACTCAAGTGCTTGTGTTTTTGTGTTTGTTTTTCTGCATGTGTGTGCGTGCGTGCGTGGGGTGTGTTGTTTTGTGTTCAGGAGCTGAGGGGAGAGCTGACCCAGGAAGCAGACAGTCTCAGCACACTCACAGAGCTGGGGGCAGAGCTTAGCGACTCAGGGGTCCTCGCAGACACACACCGCCTGCAGGACACTGTCAGAGAGGTGTCCGAGCAGTTCACCCGACTGGAAACCAACGTCAAGCAGAGGTATGAACCTCCTCCTTATACCCGGGAAGATTGAGACATTTGTAAAGAACCGCTTCCCCTACTGCGATGGAACTTGGTTAGGACATTCTTTAGGTTTGGAGAGCATCATAATCTGGTGGGTGTGTACAGAGGATACTATGTAAACATGCACGCAGCACTGGCGATATTCCACACCGGAGGCAGAATATCCCGGGTGAGCCCGTTCATTCTGTCGTTGGGTTTGAGTGAATCATCCAGAACTCAGAATTTAGTCATTCTGAAAGGAGCGTAGTAAATGAACAGATGCAGATACATGCAAAAAATCTCTCTCTGTTTTTTATAATCTCTCTCCCCCTCTCAGAGCTGCAGAGGCCCAGTCCTGCCAGTTGCAGATGGATAAGTTCAGATCGCTCGTCGGCGCCCTCCAGAGGTGGCTGCAAGGAGTGCGGGAGCAGCTGCCAGCCACTGAGCCAGCCCTGAGTACTGAGGGGCTAGAGACCCGGGTTCAAGAGCTGAAGGTTAGCGTCTGTCTGTGTTCGTGCGATCCCACCTCTTCTGACATAGTTGTGCAGGTTCATGTTCACTGGGGTAGAAACTGGTATTGTCCCCGCAGTCTTTTCCAGAGTAAATTAGTGTAACTGGTATTGTGACTGGTGTTGTAACTGGTGTTGTGGGAGCCTCAGGGAGGGCAGGAGGGTTTGCTGGTATTGTAACTGGTTTTGTCCCTGCAGGCTCTGCTGAGTGACTGGGAGTCGCAGGGAGCGAGGGTGCAGGAGATGAACCGGGCAGGATCTGAGCTGGAGACTCTCATCATCGAGATCACGGCGCCCAGGAGCCAGAGCAGAGCCGGTGAGCCAGCCCCCGAGAGCCCAATACGAGATCTCACATGAGGAGTGTCTGAGATCGGGAACGGAGAGCTGTGTTAACCTGTGGAGTGCATGGCTCTGCCTGTCTGTCTGTGTGTGCCTGTGTGTTTGTATGCTCCTATATAACTATATGTGTGTGCTTGTCAATGTGTCTGTGCAGGAAGGGCAGTTTCTTGTGTGTGTCAGTGTGTCCCTATCAGTCTCTGTGTGTGTGTCTGCTCTGCTCGTCTCTGAATGTGTGTCTCTCACCCCAGGTCCTCCCCAGCTTCATGGAGCTGATGGCACCAGCAGTGTAAATGGGATCCACACCTGCAAAGGTGAGACTACCTGGGCAGGGTGCAGTCACTGAAATGCAGGACGGACACACACACACACACACACACACACACACACACACCTGTGCATACAGGACATGTTTACACACACACACAGTCACACAATCCCTGTCCTCACAAGAATTCCTCCCCCTAAGTGTTTGTGCTTTCATGACGTCTCCTGATTCCTAGAAAAATAACAACATGTTTTCTTTTGTGTAGTTTTGTGTCAAAGTGTTTGTTAGGGACTCTGCACTGAAATGTGTTGAGTGTGCGTGTGTGCTGTGAGTGTGTGTGTGTTCACTACTTTATGTATTTTCAAAGCGATGCTGTAGATATATCATTCATAGCTGTTAAAAACTCAGCATTTAGAAATACTAAAAGAAACGAAACACAATCGGAGACTGGAAGTCTTTCTGTGTTTCCAAATACAATCAAAGGTCACGATGTCACGTGATTCGAAAGGAACGAGAAAGGCTGTTCAGAGCCCAGCAATTAGAATTGCAAGCTAGAAGCTAAAATAAAATGATACTGCCTCAGAACCACGGGAAATGATTATTGAAGCGTCTAACCGTTCTGCACTCTGTCGCGCTGCCCCTCCTTGCCGCAGACCTGACTGAGATCCAGTGCTCCATGGCGGACGCTGGCCGCGGGTACGAGTCTGTGGGGGCGGAGCTGGGGGAGAGGCTGGGGCTCCTGGGGGCCATGCTGGAGCAGAGGCTGGGGGCCCGCAGGGAGGCAGCCTCCATCGCTAGCTGGCTGAAGGAGAAGGAGCAGGCCCTGAGCCAGCAGCAGCTACACCAGAGGGGCTCTCCCTCCAAGACTGAGGCCGTGCAGGAGCAGGCCCTGCAGAACAAGGTCAGTGACAGACAGACTCTGAACTGATGCAACTGTGCTTGGAAGGTATGCATGCAGCAAGCCCGCTGCAGAGAGATGGAGCAGATTTTGGATACGTCCACTCAGTCTTCGTGCTTCTTCAAACTGTGTGAACATGCTGGCCCTTTTGCATTTAGGCTTAAATGGAAGTCAGGGATGCAAATAAGACTCCCATTGCACAGCAGTTTGATCCATTCCTGGTTTTACTAGGAGTTTAATAAGACACACCTGATCTTGTTACCTGCGCACACTGTGGCTAATCAAGCTCGTAGTAGTAAAACCTAGAATGGGTGAAACTGCTGTGCAATGGAGTCTTATTCCCATTCATGCAAATATATAAGCATTGTACTCCACGGATCCCGTCTGTCTCTCTCTCTCTCTCTCTCTCTCTGTCTCTCTCTCTGTCTCTCTCTCTCTCTCTCTACTAGTTTATCCTAATCTGTGTCTCTCATCACCCCCCCCCCCCCAGGCCCTGCTAGCTGAGCTGGAACAGCACTCTGGGAAGGTGGAGGACCTGAAGCAGTCCCTCCGATCCCTGATCGAGTCGAACCCAGACTCCCCAGAGGCAGAGAGCTGGAGGAAGACACTGCAGGACATCGGTGAGGAGCAGGGGGTGCAGAGGGGGGAATAGCAGGGCTTGAAACCCACACTGCCCTCAGTGAAGTCTATTATTATTATTATTATTAATATTGAAATGATCAGGAGCCAGGGTTGGGATCTAGTATTTATTCTCTCACTCTCTCTCCTCACAGACACCATGTGGTTGCGAACCACACAGACAGCCTCTGAGCGCCAGGCTCAGCTGGAGCAGTCGGCCAGCATGCTGGTCAGCTTCACTGCAGCCGAGTCCCAGCTGCGGCCCTGGCTGAACGAGAAGGAGCTGATGATGAGCGTGCTGGGACCCCTCTCCATCGACCCCAACATGCTGGGCACCCAGAGACAGCAAGTGCAGGTGAGGCACCCAGAGACACAGAGAGAGTCACAGACTGAGAGACACACAGAGAGATTCACAGACTGAGAGACACACAGAGAGATTCACAGACTGAGAGACACAGAGAGATTCACAGACTGAGAGACACAGAGAGAGATTCACAGACTGAGAGACACAGAGAGAGATTCACAGACTGAGAGACACAGAGAGGGATTCACAGACTGAGAGACACAGAGAGAGATTCACAGACTGAGAGACACAGAGAGGGATTCACAGACAGAGACACAGAGAGAGATTCACAGACTGAGAGACACAGAGAGAGATTCACAGACTGAGATTCACAGACTGAGAGACACACAGAGGGATTCACAGACTGAGACACAGAGAGAGATTCACAGACTGAGAGACACAGAGAGGGATTCACAGACTGAGAGACACAGAGAGATTCACAGACTGAGAGACGCAGCCACACAATACTACTGTTCAAAGTTTAATCTTACTACAATGTTTAAATCACAAAAAAAACATGAACTCATCAGGACCACATCTTGGACCCTTCACTGACACAGTAAAAACACGTTCGAACCGGAGACACAGAAACGGGGCGTCTCTGAATCCTCTCTCTCTCTCTCTCTCTCTCTCTCTCTCTCTCTCTCTCTCTCTCTCTCTCTCTCCTCAGTTCATGCTGAAGGAGTTTGAGACACGCCGGCCCCAGTTCCACCAGCTCACCCAGTCCGCGGAAGGCATCCTGCATGCCGCTCCTTCGGGGGCGGAGCCTGGCTCCCCGTCCTGCGAGATGGTGCGCGAGCAGCTGGCCGCGGTCACAGGGAAGTGGGAGGAGCTGACCTCCCGGCTGGACCTGCGCTCGGAGCACATCGACCAGGCCCAGGGGACCAGCGCGCGGTACCAGGCCCTGCTGGGGAGCCTGTCCACCAGGCTGGCCGCGCTGGGAGAGAGGCTGGATTCGCAGGCGGCGCTCAGCACGCAGCCCGACGCGCTCCAGAGGCAGCTGGAGGAGACGAGCGGGATCCGGGCAGAGCTGGAGCAGAGCCGGGAGGAGCTGGGCGAGGCGCGGGAGCTGTGCGAGGAGCTGAGCCAGCTCATCGGGGAGCCCTACCTCAGGGAGGAGCTGCGGAAGAGGCTGGAGGCCGTCAGCGCCCCCTTCAGGAGCCTGGAGGAGAGGGCAGGTGGGTGGAGGACACACGCACAGACAAACCTGCGTGGTAAAACTTCTAACAGATAGGCACATTCACCATGCATTTAGCAAATGCCTTCTGATTTATGATTTAAGTATGATTGTGTGCACCATTCAGAACTGTGTGTGTAAATCTAGATCTATACGTGTGTGTGTGTGTGTGTGTGTGTGTGTGTGTGTGTGTGTGTGTGTGTGTATATTAGGAAAATGAAGGCTTGTGTTTTTCCCTGTGTGCAAATTTCAGGCAAATCCCACCCCCCCATAGTAAATGTATTATATGAGAAAATGCACACAGCGAACAATCAGACCTTTGTGTTGTGAATCACAGTAATCCTGTATTGAAATATGTCCTGTCCCCTGTCACAGCCGAGGGCATTAATCAGCTCCAGAGCGCCCTCTCCAGCTCCCAGCAGTTCCAGCAGATGTTTGACGAGCTTCGAACCTGGCTGGACAAGCGCAGGGACGAGCTCCGATCCTCCCCTCCCGTCTCCGGGCTCCTGGGGCCCCTGAAGGACCAGCTGCAGGAGCAGGAGGACTTCCAGAAAGGGCTGAACCAGCAGCGGGGGACCTACGAGCTGATCCAGTCCCAGGGACAGAGCTTGCTCCTGTCCGTGGGCCCGGGGGAGGAGAGGGGCACTGTGCAAGCTCAGCTGGGCTCCCTGAGACAGCACTGGGAGGAGCTGGGGAAGGAGTCCTCAGAGAGGCAGGGCCAGCTCAGGGAGTGCCTGGGGAGGGCGGAGAAGTACCAGCAGCACCGCCAGGAGCTCCTGCCCTGGATCGAAAGCTGCGAGGCCAGGGCAGGGGAGCTGGAAGTCAGCCTGGACCCGGAGAAGCTGGAGAGGGGGCTGCAGAAAGCCAAGGCGCTGGGGCAGGAGGCAGAGAAGCGGAGGTCCCTGCTGGAAACCCTGAACGCCTCTGCGGACCTCCTGATCGAAGCCTGCGAGGCTGGGGAGGAGGAGGTGAGGGACCAGAAGGCAGAGGCCAACCGGCGAATGGACTCGGTCTCCGAGCTGCTCCAGAGCCGCACGGCCGCGCTTGAGGAGATGGCGGGCAGGCTGAAGGAGTTCCGTGACAGCCTGGGAGGGGTGGAGAGGAGGCTGGAGGCTGCCAGGCACCAGCTGGAGATCCAGGAGGCCTTGGGGCCGCAGGCCTGCAGCGGGAAGAGCATGGAGAGGATGAGGGCCCAGCTGGAAGGCCTGCAGGCCGTGCAGCCCCAGGTGGAGTATCTGAGGGACCTGGCCAGGGGGCTGCTGGAGGACGCCCCGACAGGGGGACAGACAGAGGACTGCGCGCTGCTGGACAGGCAGGCCCGCGATGCAGAGAGGGAGTTCAACTCAGTCAGGGAGAAGGTGAGAGAGCACAGGGGGCTGGTTTGTAACGGCAGCATTGCGCCCCGAGTGGATGAAAGAATCAGTAAGAGAGGGGGATGGGTTAATGGTTACACTCTAGAAGCAATTCTAAAGAATACATACTCACACTATCGCCTGTATGTAAGAAACTAGACGCGTTTGTTTTTTTTACTGCAAATGAAGGCACCAGCAGAAACGTTGGCCGCCTTTGTTTCCTTCAGTTTTACCTTGCAGTTCTGTGAGCGTTTTAGAAGTTATGGATGATTAGTCTTACCCTGGCCTCTCCCCCTCTCCCCCCAGCTGGACGAATGCTGCTCCGTTCTGGAAGGCAGGCTGCAGGGTGTCAGTCAGGTCCAGACCCGGGTTCGAGATGCCTTCTCCCGGCTCGCTGACCTGGACGACGAGCTGGACGGGATGGCCCCGGTGGCGCGGGACCCCGACTCCCTGCAGTCGCAGGCGGAGGACGTGCGGTTGTTCCTGTACCGCCTGAACTCCCTCCGAGCGGAGCTGCAGGGCTGCGACACGGAGGCCCAGCGCATGCTGCAGGAGGGAGAGGGGGCCAGTCCTGACCTGCTGGCCCTCAAGAGAGAGCTGGAGGCCCTCAGCAGACAGGGGGCCAAGCTGGGGGACAGGGCCCAGGGCCGACTGGAGCAGGTGGAGGGGACCGTCCAGAGGCTGGAGGAGTTCTATGCGGAGCTGAGGGAGGTGAACGCCCTGCTGGGAATGGCCGAGGAGGGCCAGGCTGCTCAGGGAGTGGTGGGGAGCGAGGTGGAGGTGATCAGCCAGCAGCTCGCCGACTTCAAGGTAGGAGAAGGAATAATTATTAACGTTTACCGGCTGGTGCTTAAGGCTGCTTTTGTTAAACGTGCAGGCGAAAATCCATCAACTGTAAACTAGCGTTAAGCAGCAGATATGTTTCTTTGACTTGCTCTGAAGTTTTTGAAGTTAGGGGTCTACATCTGGTCTTGAAATAGGGAAACAGGGCTGTATGTACTTTTAATAGATATGTATATACTATACTGTGTGTGTGTGTGTGTGTAGGGTTCTGTAGCTGTGGCTCAACATTACTCTGTAGTATATAGATGTTGATGGAGTCTTATTTGGAATGGAAAGTGACCCCCCCCCCCCTCCTCCCCAGTGCCTCTTTAAACAGACAGCTTTACAGCCTGATGGGAGCGGTGTGGATTAGGGACGGTCACAGTTGAGATGCTGCTGCTTGGATTAGCGTGTCTCGTTACTGTGTCTGCATCTTAAGTGCCCCTTTAAATACCCGCGGTGCTAGAAAAAAGCTTCACTGTCACGCACCTGCAGAGCGGCTCGGGAGAGAGCAGCACCCCCTGCTGGGCTCTGCTGGGATTGCAGTGCAGCCTCCACTGCAAAGCGCTCTCCTGCAGACTGGCTTCTGTCTGCTCTAGTTAATAATGTAGTTATTAATGATGGAATAGCAGTGTGCGGGCGTCGTGTTGCCATGCAGAGACCGAGGTGGGCAGGCTCAGATACAGAGTGGCAAACAGCCAGCCAGGGCTTCCCTATTCTAAACCAGCAGGGCCATTTTAAACCCCAAACTCGGTCTGATTCAAACCCCTCCCCCTGACTCTCATCCAGGAGCGATGAGGTCAGGATTTATACGAACAAAGAGTGTTGATTTCGCCCCCGTTTACATGAGAGCGCAGGCAGGGAGATGCAGGGGAGGGGGAGAGAGAGAGAGAGAGAGAGTATACAGAATATGGAAAAACCTTCCTGCTTATAGATAGACAGACAGGATGTACTGGAAGAAGGTGTAACTGCAGTGTGCAAATGACGGGACGTTTTGTACAGGCGGTCCTCTTTTTGGTATTGTAGAAAGAAAAGTAAACACAGTTATCCCTTCAGTCCTGCGTTTCCGTCCCAGCTGCGGCCGAGGCAGGGAAGGAAGCCAGCGCTGGACTGCTCGCTGGGAAACAGCTCCGCTCTCCCGGGGCAGCTGTGTACAGTGCTGAGGGGAGGGGGGTGCAGGGTGTGACCCACACAGCAGACAGGGCAGTGTACAGTGCTGAGGGGAGGGGGGTGCAGGGTGTGACCCACACAGCAGACAGGGCAGTGTACAGTGCTGAGGGGAGGGGGGTGCAGGGTGTGACCCACACAGCAGACAGGGCAGTGTACAGTGCTGAGGGGAGGGGGGTGCAGGGTGTGACCCACACAGCAGACAGGGCAGTGTACAGTGCTGAGGGGAGGGGGGTGCAGGGTGTGACCCACACAGCAGACAGGGCAGTGTACAGTGCTGAGGGGAGGGGGGTGCAGGGTGTGACCCACACAGCAGACAGGGCAGTGTACAGTGCTGAGGGGAGGGGGTCGGGATCCTGCCAACCTGCTGCCTCCCAATTCACATTCCCAGCGAGCCAGTGAGCACAGGACTGTGCCGGATCTCTTCACAGTCTCGCTCCCCAGCGTGTTCACAGTAAATAGTACAAGGGCTCCCCAGCAATTCATATGCAAGACACATAAACAGCAGCTGGAAATAAGACTCCTGTTTCAACATGTGCTTGGTTATCTTATTAAACTCCTAGTAAAACCAGGAGTGGATCAAACCGCTATGTAGTTGGGAGTCGTATTACCCTCCCTGCACTCAATAGTGTTGACTTTAGGAATACTGAAAGAAACTTCGTTGAAAGAAGTTTATCATTGACGTGTCTTTTAGCATTTCAGACACAGCGAGATAACAAACCTTAAATCTTAAAGGGAAAGTCGATCGTGACTCTGCCCTAGTGCCCTCCAAGCGCTCCGAGTGGGGGGTGGGGGCGGGATGGGGCGGGACAGAAAAACCAAACAGCAGCACTTGTGTTGAGGTTCCCGAGTGGCGGTCTGGTTCGGAATGCCTTCGGAATGCCGTCGTCGGTCCGAGCAGCAGTTGGGAGCTCAGCTGTCTCCCAATGTTTCCTACAGGGTGTGGCGTTCCCGAATTCCTATACACCCCTCGGGCAGCTGGGCAGGGCTGTCTTCCCGGGATAGCAATGCGATGACTGGACAGGGGCTGTGGGGTTGGGAATGCCTTTGGGAAAAGCCTTACGACCCCCCCCCGCAGGACACTCTGAATGCCAGCCCGGGACACGGAACACTGTTAATCACTCGGCAAGATGCCGGTGATTTGACACCCAGGGCACTGAGAGAAATGCACAGAGGCAAGGAGCACTTGAGTCAAAGTGTAGCTCTCTCGTCAGCCCCCACTGAAATAACCTAGCTGTGGGATAATTCCTCGAATGACTCGGTATAAGCAGGGGCTGGATTTCTATTTTTGCTCTCGCGTTGTGTTTGTGGAGGAGGGGGCAGGATTTTATTTGTATATAAACGGTGTGTTTTACCCGTGAAGGCTGGGCTGCTGTGGGCTTGTTTTTGCTGAAAAGATCTGGTTTACAGAAACGAGGCTGAATAACCCAGAGGCTGAAGTGCGTTTAAACCTCGATTTAACCAGCTCCATTACTGCCCTTAAATCAAGCTAGCAACGCAGTTGGAACAGCATAAAAGTGTGTGCTGCATAGTGCGGGTGTTTCTATCTGCTCTTTTTTTTTTTTTGTACAGTCAAAGTCAGCGTGCAGCTTCTGGAAATTCTTAGTGGAGAGACGAGTCATAAAGTAGGAAATGACAGGACTGGCTCAGTACACATCAAAAAAATATATATATATATGTGTGTTTGTGTGTGGGAGAGAGAAAGAGTGGGAGGAGGGGATGGGGGAAGATGAGAGAGAAAGAAGAGGTGGAGGTGTAGAGAATATAAAGGAGAGGGAGAAAGAGGTGAATGGAAAACAGGTGTAAAAAGAGAGAGAGAGGGAGAAAGAGAGAAGTTTCCCATAGAGAAAGCATAGCAAAGTGGACTGAAGCACAGTGAATGCACTGGTGTTTTAAAGGAAGAAGGTTGAGGAGAGGGAGGGAGGGAGCGGACGGACGGGCAGTGAATAAAATCAGAAACTTCCTATGGTGAGCAGCTCTGCTCAGTTAACCCCTTGAAGGGTGAAACGGAAAAAGAAAAAGCATTCTCTTGAAACAAAGTGCTCTGTGCTTTCTGCTTTGTTTCACTGCAGACCCAGAAGTTTGTTTTAAGAGCTCTGTGAACGAGGCCCGCACTTCCTCTCACTCTCCCTTTGATTTCCCAGCGGACAGTCCAGTCACAAACACACGCTCCTTGTGTTTCTCAAGCATTTCAGCATGTTAATTATCCAGAGCCAGTGATGATGTCATGTCATGCCCTTCTGCACCCCCCTGCCCCTTACCCTTACCCCCGCCCCCCTCCCCCCTCCCCCCCTCCCCCCCTCCCCCACCCCCCCTCCTCTCTCCCCCCTCCCCCCTCCTCTCTCCCCCACCCCCCCTCCTCTGTATAACAACATGTGTGGTGTTGCTCTCTCCCCTTGTCTGCTTCATCGGCTCTTTGTTAAAGAAGTGATTGGGATATTTTTTGTTTCTCCCTGACTTCTAACTCTGTCTGGACACGCATATATAGATATATATTATTATTTTTGTTCTATTACTATTGTTGAATTCAGTAACAAAAGCGCGCCGTCTGAACAGCAGCAGCAGTCGAAAAGCCGACACAAAACCCCTTTTGTTCCCTTTAAGAGAAGTTTGTCTAGAAGCAGCATGACAGCTGCAGACAACTAACAGAGAGAGAGAGAGAGAGAGGGAGAGAGAGAGACACACAGAGAGAGAGAGAGAGAGGACAGGAAGAATATAGCTGCCTGCTTGGTATTCTTCCCACGAAGACAGCCCAAACTCACAACACCAGAAAGAGCGAGAGCTGTGAGGATTGAGAACTGCCTCCCAGCAAAGCGAGCGAGTGTGTGTGTGTGAGAGAGAGAGGTGCACACGCTACGCTGAGCTCTGGCAGTCTTTAAACAAACAGCACTAAGAGAGAGAGAGAGAGGAACAAGAAACCAGGTTGAAACACTGTTAGCACTTTAGCTGAAGCTTGACAGACCTGGATGAATCTACAAGACAAGAGTTAAAGGAGCAACAAATACAAAAAATAGAAGAATCTGCAAGCTGTGAGCCGAAGAAGAAACCGAGGGTTTATGAGGAGAGAGAGAGACCGAGAGAGAAAGAGAGAGAGTAAGAGAGAGAAAGAGAGAGAGAGAGGCGCTCTGACCAGGCACTCGAGAGGATGAGCTATTTTGGAGCCTTGGGGCCGTGACTGATGAAGCCTGGACGGGACGCAGGACTCTCTGTCGTGCTCTTGTTGGATTCACAGGGATGAGGCTCTGAGTCTGGGCTGGAGTTGAGGCTTTCATTGCTGTGACATCTGGCTGCTTTCTGTGCCCTTCCCTTCCCCTTCATCACAGAGACTGTTGTTTTAAAGAGTTTGTTGAAAGAAAGAAAGCAACTCTGAAGCTGTTTTGTTGGTATTCTTCAATTTCTTGTCTCTCTTAGCGAGCAACTGCAAATAATAAAGCGAACCCCCTGACAAAAGCTGCGTGGGATACCAGGCTTTCTTCCTGAAGGCAAGGCGAAGGCTCTCTCACTCTGCTCTCTCCCTGCGTCTCTCTCGTTCCTCCCCCTTCACAATGTTTTTGGGAAAGGAAACCACTGCAGAGCCCCTTCTGATTGGGAGACTTCCTGTGTTTAAACAGGCAGGAAAATCCGGTAGTGAGCATCACAATTCAAATGAAAACAAGCACAGGGCTGGCTAATGTGTAGCAGCTGCCCTGTCCTCCACACTGAGGAGAATGAGCAGAGCTGAGGCAGCACAGAGAGAGGGGAGCTGGGGCTGTGTCTGGACTGCACTGGGTGAGCAATAAGAGTTGTGAAAATCCTTCACCGAGAAAGAGAGAAAGCAGGGGCGGAAACCAATGGAGAAAGAAACGCTGTTCTCCTGAGCGGTGCATTGTTACAGGACTAGGAATACGTGGACTTTTAGCAGCAGGAATGTAACGCAGCAAGTGTTGTGAGTGTGTTTTTTTTTTTGTTTAAAAGTTTTGTCTTTGGAAGGTATTGAGCAGGACGTTGCACAGAAAGATGAAATGCAGAATAATGTCACTTAGCAAAACTGGCATGACAATATACTGTGCTGTACGGACCTCAGGCTGAGAGAGTTACTGCCGGATTCATTTTGTTTTGGATGCGATTTGAACGAAAGAGAGAGTCTCTCTCTCTCTCTCTCTCTCTCTCTCTCTCTCTCTCTCTCTCTCTCTGTGTGCTGCTGCCAATGTGTCAGTGTTGGATAACATCTATTTTTAAAACGAGGAGAGAGAGAGAGACTAAGACAAAAACAACTAACCTGCTGGACAAATTCTTCACTTTTTTATAAATGTAACTCAAACACTCTCACCTTATAAAGGAATTGAAAACTTGTTACACAGAAGACTGCCGGAAGAGGAGAGGAGAGGAGCGAGGGACTGCTTGAAGAGAGAAAAAGAGAGAAACGGATTTTGGATTTTGGCTCCGGCAGACTGGATTAAGATTCTCTTTTTTTGGCTTTTTCCCCCTTTCCCTCTCTCCTTCTCTCCTTCTCTCCCTCTCTCCCTCTCCTTCCCTTTCACTCCCTGGCAAAAACAAACTCTCTTAAACGCAGTTGTGCCATGTGGAGAGGGAGGGGGGAGCAGATAACGGGGGAGGAAACTGAATCCCTTGAATGTGAAAGATTTGAACGAAGGATTACAATGAAGCAGAAATGACTGGATTTCTATTCTTACTGCGAGAAACTGTTCAGCTTTTATAACTGTGATCTCAACAATAATAAGAATCGTAATAATTTCTCTTCAGTGAAAATGCAAAATACCAGCCTGTGGTCTTGAGACTGTTGGAGCTATTCTGCTTGTTAATAATAATAATCCAGCAATGGGTAAGCCGCTGAGCCGCCCGGACTGCCTGAGACGGAACCCCTCTTGCCTGGGCAAAGGTGAAGACGAGGAGGGCTACATAGAGGACTGCTATGTCCCCCAGAGGTCCATATACGACACCATGAGAATCAACGAGCAGATCGACCAGGGCTCCAAACTGAACCAGCCCTCCCGCAGCACCCTGGGCTCCGGCGGGGGTGAGGGCAGCACCCTATCCAGTAACGGGACCCTCGGGGCCGGGGTGGGGGGGGCAGCCAGCGTTTTCGAGTCCCGTCAGCCCGAGGCGGGGAGGAAGCTGGACGAGAGGGTGATATTCGACGCTCTCAAGCTCACTGGAGACTCTCCCGCCAAGCCCGCCCCCTCTCTGGCTCCTGGTTCCGGTTCCGGTTCTGCGGCCAGTTCCGGGCTGGTTTTGGGTTCCGGGGCTGTCCCGGGAGGGGTGCCCAAGAGGAGGGCGGGAGGAGGAGGAGGAGGAGGAAAGGATAACGTGAACCGACGGTCCTGGAAGGCGTTCATGCCTCCGAACTATCCTGAGTTTGCGGAGAGAATGGAGGTCTCTGTTGGGGATTACCCTGGGGAGAAGAGGCTGTCGGGGCTGATGTCGCCCGTGCTGCCTCACCCTCTCACCCCTGCCTCTCTCCCTCTCACCCCAGCCCCTCACTCTACCCCGAGCTCGCCGGGGGACTTCTATTCGTCGACTCCTAACTATACCCCTCCCCAGCTTCCTCAGCAGCTCCAGCACGCACAGAGACCCCCATCGCAACACCAACAGCATCAGCATCTACATCAGCATCAAAAACAGCAGCCGATTCTCACGGCACAGTCGCCACTGCTCCCTCCGGTTCCTGCGAGACGCTCTGGAAAATCGATCCAGATTCCTCAGTCTCTAAATCAGCCTCCCCAAGCTGCAGCCTCCGATTCCTCCACCCTCTACAAAGCTGCCTCCAAGCCTCCAGCAGCCTCCGGGAGAGGCAGAGAGCAGACTGACGGAAGGGCAGCTGCAGCCTCTAAGTTGGAGGAGACAGACAGAGGCTTTCCCATCCTCCCTGCTGGCTCTGCGGACTCTGACGGGGAGGGAGGGGAGGAGGGGGAGGCCACCCCTCTCCTCTCGAAGGCGAAAGTAAAACCAAAAGCGAGAGTCAGGGCGCCACCTAGAGCCACCACTTGGCCGCGCAGCCTGAAGGCAGCGGGAGGAGGGGGGAGAGAGCGACTGCTGGTACCGCGAGGAGAGCAGGGGGAAGATGAGGAGGAGGAGGAGGAGGAAGAGGAAGGAGAGATCCTGCTCCTAGCCCCTCCGTCTCCTTTCCTTGTCGGGGGGCTGCCCTTGAGCCCCTGTCTGAGCCGGCAGGGGAGTCCCGGGGCAGGGGGGCTGCTGGGGAGACTGCAGGAGAGGACGGCCTCGGAGCTGAGGTTCGAAGAAGACGAGAGGCGCATACTGGCTGAGCTGGAGCAGGACGAGGGAGAGGGAGAGGAGGGAGTGACAGACCAGGAGTCACAGGAAGAGAGGGGCTGGGCGGCCGTTCTGAGGCTGGAGCCCAGATCCCGGGACAACCCGGATTTCCAGGAATTTCAGGATTTCCAGGATAACAGCTTGGAATACCGGGAATGGGACGCGGCCGGGGAAACGGACGATGGCCAGGCGCTGACCAGCTCACCGATCTGGCCCTTGCTTGCGCCCCCTACTGGTTTCGGGTGCGAGGCGGAACCCCAGTCTCCCCGCAGTGCCTCCGAAGCAGGCTCTGAGGATCTGTTTCTGCAGCTGGAGAGCCAGTGCCTTGAGGAGGAGGAGGAGGAGGAGGCAGGAGAGGCTGGTCCCACACAGCCTGTCTCCCCATGCCCTTCCCCACTCCTTGAACACTTATCCTTTGCTCCCACAGGACTGGATGAGGCACATGAGAAGCGGGTTCATCCCGAGGACACCGCAGGGAACCGCAGTCCGGCCAGCCGGGACTGCAGTGAAGGGCTGCTTCCACTAGAGGGGGTCAGTGCGTCTGCAGGGGAGTTAACGGACTGCAGTGCGGAGCGGGAAGAGACGCAAACTCATCCTCCCTCCGACCTCGTCGTGGGGGGGTGCGAGGATCCCGATTCGGATTTCGAGAACACAGACGACCCCCCTGATCCAGTTCAAGGGGACCCCTTCCTCGTTTTAGAGGCGAGCAAGTTCCCAAATTACTCGCCCTCCTGTACCCCACGGAACCCCTATTCAGACGCGGGCAAGGAAACTGACTCTGATTTCGAGGAGGAGGGAGTGGGGACAGGTGGGGGTGACCCCACTTCTCTCCCTGAGGGGTTAATGGAGGAGACCCCAAAAACTGCCACTGCTGAGGAGCTGGACTCCCCCAAACAAGAAGTGACAGAATTGGAAAAGGACGATGGAGGAGAGGAGGAGGAGGGGGGAGGAGAGCAAGTGATGAAACAGGAAGGGGCGATGCCTCGCTGGTCTCAGCTTCCTGCCTCCCGGACGCCCCCTGAAGGGGTCTCGCAGCCCCACAGGACAGATTCCGTATGCCCAGATCCCCCCCTCACCCCCACCACGCTACCGAATCAGACAGAGACCGAGACAGAGGAGGGAGAGGAGGGCTGTGATGGCACATCCTTTGTGCAGACAGACAGCTTTGTGTACCTGGCTGTATCCGCCCCCCAACCCTCCCCAACCCTCCCCGAGTCTCCCAGCGCAAGCCAGTGCGACCAGTCCAGCCAGCAAGACCCTCCCTCCAGCCCGGGTCCCAAAGGAGGCTTGGAGCCGGAGTGCTCCTTCCAGTCGACAGATAGTTTTGTTTACCTGGCAGCTCCGGAGAGGCTTCCCTGTATATCCCAGGACTGGGAGGATTCCCAGGAGAGGGGGGCGGGAGAGGGGCTAGGATCCTGGGAGCACCGCTCGGACTCCTCCGGGAGCAGGCAGGATGTGGACTTTGTTCTGGGATCCATGTCCGAGGACAGCGACTGGGAATCGGAATCAGAGAACTCTGAGGGTTCG
>NC_081213.1:514923-552423 GCF_902713425.1 Acipenser ruthenus
TCTGAGCTCTGTGATTTTGTGAGTGGTTGTCAAGAATTGCAACTATTTCAGATATGTGTTCCAATATCCTGGATTGTAGCCCCCCTGCCTCCACATACTGGAGAGGAGATCTGAGATTTGGCAGAATTCCCTGGCGAGAGAGAGAAAGAGAGAGAGAGAGGAATAACGAGAGAGAATTGAGATGGAATGAGTATAGAGAGGAGAGAGAGAGAGAGGGGTGGATGGAGGGAGGGAGAAAGAGAATGAAGAGGAATGGGACTAACGAAAGAGAGAGGGTGTGAAGGAAGGAGGGAGAGAATGAAAGAAATACAGAAACTAGGAATACGGAGATAGAGGGAAAGTAGATGAGAAGGAGGAAAAACACAAAAAAGGAAGGAAGGAGAAAGGAAAGATTTGGTGAGAAGGGGGTGATAGGAGAGAGGAAGGGGGAGGGCTGTGCTGTGCTGTTCTGGGCTGGTGATCTTTGTGACATATATCTTAAAGGAGTCAGTTTAGACTGACTGAGTCGTATTTGTCAGACAGTAATGACTCTTATAAAGTCTTGAGAGAAACTCTAATCTGGGGTGGGTTGGGCCCCTCCCCCCCCCGGGATTAGGGGAGGGGGGTGGGGGAGAGTCAAGGCTGCCGCTAATTGTTCAGTAAAGTGACCGGCTTCCTGTCTGAACAGGAAGCGTGTGTCAGAGCACAGCTTGGAACTGGCCCTGGTTAATTATTACAATATAACAATACAGAGCTCCCTGTGCTTCTGAGTGTGATCTGCAGAGCAAGAAACCGTGAGCTAGCGAGGGGCTCTTACACAGTGAAATATAATACACTTACTGTCAGCATTGCCCAGCCCTGAATTAACCACACGAGGGGACCCTGTGTAATACCCTTACTGTCAGCATTGCCCAGCCCTGAATTACCCACACGAGGGGACCCTGTGTAATACACTTACTGTCAGCATTGCCCAGCCCTGAATTACCCACACGAGGGGACCCTGTGTAATACCCTTACTGTCAGCATTGCCCAGCCCTGAATTACCAACACGAGGGGTCCCTGTGTAATACACTTACTGTCAGCATTGCCCAGCCCTGAATTACCCACACGAGGGGACCCTGTGTAATACCCTTACTGTCAGCATTGCCCAGCCCTGAATTAACCACACGAGGGGACCCTGTGTAATACACTTACTGTCAGCATTGCCCAGCCCTGAATTACCCACACGAGGGGACCCTGTGTAATACCCTTACTGGTAAAGACTGAGCACTGTTTGTAAAAACACGTTCCAGGTTTCTCTTGATTAGCCCCAGCGTGTGCAGGTAACAAGCTCGGGTGTGTCTTATTATTAAACTCCTAGTAACACCCGGAATGGATCAAACCCGCTCTGCAACGAGAGTCATGTCTACATCCCTGCAGTGCTTGTGGTCAATAATAAATACAGACAACTTGTGCTGTGCAATGAAACAGCAATGCCTGATCTCCCTCTCCCTCTCCCCCTCTCCCCCTCTCTCCCTCGCTCTCTCTCCTCTCCTCCCCCCAGGTGTTTCAGAAGGAGCAGGTGGAGCCCCTCCAGCCTCGTCTCCAGCAGGCTAACGGGGCGGGACAGGGGCTGATCCAGAGCGCCAGCAAGAACTCCGACACACAGGGGCTGGAGCATGAGCTGCAGGAGACCAACGCACGCTGGAACACACTGAACAAGAGGGTGAGGGGAGGGGAGGGGAGGAGGGAGAGAGAGGGGAGACCAACGCACGCTGGAACACACTGAACAAGGGGGTGAGGGGAGGAGGGAGAGAGAGGGGAGACCAACGCACGCTGGAACACATTGAACAAGAGGGTGAGGGGAGGGGAGGGGAGGAGGGAGAGAGAGGGGAGACCAACGCACGCTGGAACACACTGAACAAGAGGGTGAGGGGAGGGGAGGGGAGGAGGGAGAGAGAGGGGAGACCAACGCACGCTGGAACACACTGAACAAGAGGATGATTGTGTTTCCCCCCAGGTTGCGGAGAGGATCACGCACCTGCAGGAAGCCCTGCTGCATTGTGGGAAGTTCCAGGATGCCCTCGAGCCTCTGCTGAGCTGGCTGACCGACACCGAGGAGCTGATAGCCAATCAGAGACCCCCGTCTGCTGAGTACAAAGTGGTGAAGGCACAGATCCAGGAGCAGAAGGTGAGGGGAGAGATGAGGACGGGGGGTGGAGTACAAGGTGTGAAGTTAGAGCAGTGTATTCCTGTGTGGAAATGCTGATTTCCCCCCCCCCCCCCCCCCCCACCGTGTGTGTATTTGGTTCGCCCCGCAGCTCCTGCAGAGGCTGCTGGATGACCGCAGAGGGACGGTGGAAATGATCAAGGCGGAGGGGGAGAGAATCGCTCAGTCCGCAGAGCCCTCAGACCAGGAGAAGATCAGGAAACAGCTGGAGAGCCTGGGAGAGAGCTGGAGGGCTCTGCTGAGCAAGGCAGACACCAGGTACTGTGCTCAGAGATCCACTATACAGGCACACACACAATCACACACACAGAGACGCACACACACACACACACACAGAGACGCGCACACACACACACACACACACACACACAGACGCACACACACACACACACACAGAGACGCGCGCACACACACACACACAGACGCACACACACACACACACACACAGACGCACACACAGGTGGGGGCACTGCTGAGCGAGGCAGGCAGACACCAAGCTTTCTCCCTCCTTGCCCTTTCTCTGTTTTAACTTGTATTGAGAAAGAGAGCCATTCATAGCAGAGCCACATATATTTATATTGATATTGATATTTATACATCTTACCAGAATAGCACGGCACAGCTGCTGTATAATAATCCACCCCAGACTGCAGTCACTCAGTCACAACACACACACTGGCAGAGAGGCTTTAAAAATGAGACCAACAATTCAACCAGCAGTCTCCCCCTAATTCTCTCTCTCTCTCTATCTCTCTCCCTCCTCTCCCGCTCCTATCCCCCCCCCCCCCTCTCTCTCTCTCCCTCTCTCTCTCTCTCCCTCTCTCTTTCCCCTCTCAGGCAGTCCCAGCTGGAGGAGCTCCTGGTCCTGGCTAAGCAGTTTCATGAGACCACGGAGCCGCTGGGAGAGTGGCTGAGCGCCACGGAGAAGAAGCTGGCAAACTCTGAGCCCGTGGGCACACAGACGAGCAAGATCAACCAGCAGATCACACAGCACAAGGTGAGGGAGAGGGAGGTGTGACTGGGACAGGGGGACTGGGAGAGGGAGGTGTGACTGGGACAGGGGGACTGGGAGAGGGAGGTGTGACTGGGACAGGGGGACTGGGAGAGGGAGGTGTGACTGGGACAGGGGGACTGGGAGAGGGAGGTGTGACTGGGACAGGGGGTGGGGTTTGTGGATCACGAGGTTTGGACAGGACCAGGTTCGCAGTCTCTGAAGCACCGCACACTTTATTTGTGGTGTGTTTTTATTTTATTTCATACACATGTATCATTTTATTTATTGGTTCACAAGTTTCCCTTATTTCTGATTGTATTCTTTTTTTAATTTAACGTTAATTCTTCTTATTATCGTTTTGTATTTTTTATTAGTATTATTTGATCCCCTTCCTTGTTTCAGTTGTCTCTGATTTGGTTTCAGTTATGATTTCACCTGCATGTTTTATGTTCGTTGTTTGTGTTTCTTCTTTTATTCCCCCCCCCCCCCCCCCCCCCGCCCCCCCCTCGGCTCCCAGGCTCTCTCTGGTGAGATCTCGGGGCGCTCCTCTCTGGTAGACAGGGCTGTGTCTCTCGGGGCCTCCCTGTCCCCACTCAGCTGCCCCTCGGACCGAGCCCGGCTCTCCGAGCTGCTGCAGGGGGTGCAGGAGGGGTACAGGGAGGTGCGGGAGAGGGCCTGCAGAAAGGGGGCGCTGCTAGAGCAGGCCCTGGCCAACGCCCGAATATTCGGGGAGGACGAAGTGGAGGTGCTGAACTGGCTGGCCGAGGTGCAGGACCGACTGGAGGGGGCGGCAGTGCGAGATTTCAGACAGGCCGTCCTGCACAGGGATCACTCAATACAGCTGGTACTGCAACTAATACACTGTGCACTACACAGACTATACACACTGTGCACTACACAGACTATACACACTGTGCACTACACAGACTATACACTATACACACTGTGCACTACACAGACCTATACACACTGTGCACTACACAGACTATACACACTGTGCACTATACACTATACACACTGTGCACTACACAAACTATACACTATACACACTGTGCACTACACAGACTATACACACTGTGCACTACACAGACCTATACACACTGTGCACTACACAGACTATACACACTGTGCACTACACAAACTATACACACTGTGCACTACACAGACTATACACACTGTGCACTATACCCTATACACACTGTGCACTACACAAACTATACCCTATACACACTGTGCACTACACAGACTATACACTATACAGACTGTGCACTATACACTATACACACAGTGCACTATACACTATACACACTGTGCACTACACAGACTATACACTATACAGACTGTGCACTATACACTATACACACAGTGCACTATACACTATACAGACTGTGCACTATACACTATACACACAGTGCACTATACACTATACACACTGTGCACTATACACTATACACACTGTGCACTATACACTATATACATTGTGCACTACACAGACTATACACTATACACATTGTGCACTACACAGACTATACACTATACAGACTGTGCACTATACACTATACACACTGTGCACTATACACTATACACACTGTGCACTATACACTATACACACTGTGCACTATACACTATACACACTGTGCACTACACAGACTATATACTATACAGACTGTACACTACAGACTACACTATACAGACTGCACAATATACAGACTATACACTATACAGACTACACTATACAGACTATACAGACTGTGCACTATACAGACTGTGCACTATAGACACTGCATTATTGTTACTATTTTGTATTCTAATCCATTATTATTATTATTATTATTATTATTATTATTATTATTATTATTATTATTATTATTTCAGTGCAGTGATTGAGTTACTTTGTGTTTTATTTACTCACTGTGAAGTCTCCAGTCTGGGCTCGTGTTGTTCTCTCAGGTTTGGGGGTGTCCACGCGGCGCATCCCAACCCCCAACCCCCCCGAGCTGAACCCTTCGGTTTATTTCAGACCCTGAATGAGGAGATTGTGACTCGGAGGAAGAACATGGACCAGGCTGTCAAAAACGGACAAGCGCTTCTCAAACAGACCACAGGTAGGGGACGCTGTGTGGGTCGGAGTCTCTCAGTCTGCAACACGGCCCGTACATTCTTCTGCAGATATGACTGTTGGATCAGACGATGCTGTAAACATATCATCCGGAAGTGTTAAACTAGAAGTCTCTCAGTGTAAATTCAATGACTAACGTTTCCACTAGAAGTCTTTCTCAGCGTCTTCAGTGTAAATTCAATGGCTAACGTTTCCACTAGAAGTCTTTCTCAGTGTCTTCAGTGTAAATTCAATGACTAACGTTTCCACTAGAAGTCTTTCTCCGCGTCTTCAGTGTAGATTCAATGACTAACTAATCTTGAGTCCCATTAGATTGTTGCGCTTGTAAACGAGGTTGTTGCTGAGTGCTGTGTGCTGCCCCCTGCAGGTGAGGAGGTGATAGTAATCCAGGAGAAGCTCGATGGTATAAAGACCCGCTACGCTGACATCACAGCTGCCAGCTCCCGCGCCCTGCGCACGCTGGAACAGGCGCTGCAGCTCTCCACGAGGTTCAGCTCCACCCACCAGGAGCTCTGTGACTGGCTGAACGGCGTGGAGGAGGAGCTGAACCAGAGCGGGGGCCAGTCCCCCTCCCCCGAGCAGATCCCACGCTTCCACGAGAGACAGAAGGTGAGAGGAGGGGGAAAGGGGAAGAAGGGGGAGTGAAAGGTAGCAAGGGGGGACGGGTTCTAACGGTAAAGAAAAAACTGAATGTGTTTCTCACGATGCGTTTATTCTCTCTCTTTCCTTTTTTCCTCTCCTCCCTTCCCTTATCCCCCCTCCGCCTTCCTCTCTCCTCTCTCCCCCCCTCTCAGGAGTTGAAGAATGCAGCCACAGAGCAGCGCTTGGTTCTGGACACGGTGAACGAGGTGAGCAGTGCCCTGCTGGAGCTGGTACCCTGGCGGGCACGCGAGGGGCTGGACCGGCTCGTCTCGGAGGCCAACGAGAGGTTCCGATCCGTCAGTGACATCATCGCACAGAGAGTGCAGCAGATCGACGCCGCCATCCAGAGGTCACAGAAGGTACTGCGCCCGAGCCAGGCTGGGTTTACCCCCGCTGAACACCGCTCGCTCTTTCACACCGCTCGCCCTTTCACTCCCCATCCGCTAACCCGCACGCTCCACCCCCTCACTGCCCCTCCCTCGCATTCCTCCGTTCCTTCGGTGTGGTTACCTGGCTCCCGAGCAGGTTGGTTTTGAAGTGTGGGTTTTGCAGTGTCCCCCCCCCTCTTCCTCCTCACAGTGTGGGGTCCCCCCTGGTTTGTGGGAACCCTGTCTCGCTCCGTTCTGCCCTCTTCACTCTTCTCTTCGTGCTTCATACCTCCTCGCTGCTCTCTCTCTCTGTCTGTGGAGTGCTAACACACTGTGCAGCTCTGCAGCTGGGCTCTGATGCACTAACCAGCGTGCCGTGTGGTTTGTGATCTGCAGCATACCTTCTCTGAAAAAGCTGTTGATCAGTGTCGTCGCTGTTGTTTTTGAAAATTGTTATTTCCGCTGTTGTGCTAGTTTCGTCCGATTTTGTTTTGGTTGTCTGCGTGTGTTGTGCGTGTGGTGTGTGTGTGCGTGTATTGTGCATGTTGTTTCTCTGAGTGTGCTCGCCTCTGCACTGTTAACGCTTCGTGTGCCGTGTCTCCCTCTCTCTCTCTCTCTCTCTCTCTCTGTCTCTCTGTCTCTTTCGCAGTATGAGCAGGCAGCCGATGCTGAGCTAGCCTGGGTCTCAGAGACCGAGCGTAAACTGTCTGCACTAGGACCCATCCGCCTGCAGCAGGACCAGACCACTGCACAGATACAGGTCCAGAAGGTAGGGGGGAGAGGGGGGTTTGGGGGGGTTTGGGAGGGTTTGGGGGTTCTGGAACATGGATTTCTCAAGTTCTAATATTGTTTCATTCCAAACTACAGCTAGACGTACTGTAGCGAGCGCTGAGATACAGCAGAGACGTGAAACCCGCACTGATGTAATATCACCCTGTCCCCCTTGTCTCCTTGTCCCCCCCCCCCCCCGTTCCCCCTGTCTCTGTCCTTCTTTACAGGCATTCTCCATCGATATCATCCGCCACAAGGACTCCATCGATGAGCTGCTGGCAACCAGGGAGGAGATCCTGGGGACCTGCGGAGAAGAGCAGAAAGCAGGGCTGCAGGTGAGAGAGGGAGGTGGAGAAAGCAGAAAGCAGGGCTGCAGGTGAGAGAGGGAGGTGGAGGAGCAGAAAGCAGGGCTGCAGGTGAGAGAGGGAGGGAGGGAGTGCAGAGTTGGAAAGGGCAAAAAGCAAGGCTGCATTGAAGAAGGGGGGAGAAATAGGGGGCAGAGCAAGGGTAAAGGATGAAGTGAATGCTTCTTTCAATGACTGTGCTGAGCTTTAATCGTTCTCTCCTCTCTCCCCTCCTCTCTCTCCTCTCTCCCCAGAGGAAGACAGACTCCTTGCTCCGGCAGTACGACGCAGTCAGCCAGCTCAACTTGGACCGGTACGCGCAGCTGGAGCGGGCCCAGGTTCTGGTGAACCAGTTCTGGGAGACCCACGAGGAGCTGCTGCCCTGGCTGCAGGAAACTCAGACCCTGCTGGGCCAGCTGCCCGGGCCGGCCGTCAACCACGAGGCACTGAGGCAACAGCAGGAGGAGATGAGGGTGAGTCTGAGAGTGTGTGTGATTTTGAGGGATTTTGAAGTTCAGGAATTCGTTCTCTCTCTCTTTCTTTCTCCTTCATCCCTAGCCGAGACATTTCTTCTAAGTTTATGAGCTGTGACCTGAGTGCTGTGGAAGTTGATGAGTAACTTCCTTCCTTCCTTCTCTTCTGTAGCAACTGCGTGAGTCGATCTCGGAGCACAAGCCGCACATCGACAAGCTGCTGAAGATCGGGCCGCAGCTGGAGGAGCTGAACCCCGGGGAGGGGGAGATGGTGCGGGAGCGCTACGGGGAGGCGGGGCGCTGCTACACAGAGATCAAGGAGGTGGTGAAGCGCAGAGCCACGGCCCTCGACGAGGCTGTGTCCCAGTCCACGCAGGTAAGGACCCTGCACCCTGCACACTACAGCCTCAACTACACCCTGTACCCTACACACTGTATCTGGTACACTGCACCCTGCACCCTACACACTGCACCGTACAGCCTAAACTACACCTTGCACACTGCACCCTACACCGTACAGCCTAGACTACACCCTGTACCCTACACACTGCATCTGGTGCACTACACCCTGCACCCTGCACCCCGCACACTGCACCCTACAGCCTAAACTACACCCTGTACCCTACACACTGCATCTGGTACACTACACCCTGCACGTTTTGTTGATTTGTCTTGCTGATGATTTGGAGGAAGCAGCTTTGTGAAGTTTTGAAGGTGCTGCAGCCCGGTGCAGTCATACTGTAACGTAGCCTGCTGTCTTAATGTCCTCTCATGATTGGGTGCAGCTCATTTTAATTTGAGGAGCGTCCTGGGGAAAATAAAAAAAACAAACACTTGACGATCTACCATTTCATTTTCTTTCTAGCTCCTCGCTGCTGCTTAAAAAAATAAAACAAAACTGAATCCATCTTTCTAAAACACTGGAAAGTATTCAATCAGATCCACTTTGTTGGAGTGAATGGGACTCCTCTCCTCCCAGACTTTTGTTGCTATTATCATTTTTTCCCCCCAGGAAATAGTTTTTCGAATAAATACTGAAGTAAAGCAAATTCATTTAAAGACAGACGCTTGGACAGACTAAACGTTTCTTTTTCAAAGGCTTCCAGTCAAAATGTTTGTGGCTCAATTTATTCTCTTTCTTTTAGAATTTCTAAACTCTTTTTTTTCTGAATAGCTTTAGAAGAAAGCTGTTTTTGATTCTCTTGTTAAATGATTTGAATCTGTAATGTCTGGTAGTCCAGTGTTTTTACAGGATGCACACACGCTCACACACACGCTCACACGCACGCTCACACACACGCACGCTCACACACACGCACGCACACACACACACACACCAGCCCCTCGTTTATTCTGAATTAACCCTGATGTGTTTTTGCTTGTTGTCTCCGCCCCCCTAATGTGTGGTTTGTCTCCTCATCTCACTCGCACATTGTGGGTTTGTTGTGTCTGTGTGTCTCCCCACCGCCACACTCATTCCTGACTCACCGTCACCACCACCATACAGATCTCAGAGGTAAGCCAATCACACAGCCACGCAGCGCGCAAGCTGGCTGGCTCTCTCTCTGTGTCACTCTGTCTGTCTCTCTCTCTCTCCCTCTCTCTCTGTGTGTCTCTCTCTGTGTGTGTGTGTCTCTCTCTCTCTCTCTGTGTCTCTCTCTCTCTCTGCCTCTCTCTGTCTCTCTCTCTCTGCCTCTTTCTCTCTCTCTCTCTCTGTCTCTCTCTCTCTGTCATGCACGCACCATCACCCCATCTCTGTGTCTGTCTGTTGTGATGTATCCCGAACCTCAAAGAAATGGACATACTGTGAGTCAATGTGTCCAGTCCACCCTCTCTCTGGCTTCTTTTTTTTATTTTTTATTTAGAAGTCGCCAATTATTAAGTGCCCCCCCCTCTCTCTTTTGTTACTAGTTTCTTCTCTTTTGGTTTGGGAGGTGTCCCGTGAAGTTAGAAAACGCAGTTATCTGCGTGTTTTGCCGTGTATGTGCAGTTGTACACCTGTGTTGCATGCTAGATATACACTGTGTGTCTTAAAGCTGTGTCTCTGATACTCACCCTTGCGTATCTTGGTTTAGTTTTGCGTGTGGATATGCGTTGCGTGTCTCTGATGTGTTCGTGTCCCCCTGTCTCCGCGCCGCAGTTCCACGACAAGATAGAGCCGATGCTGGAGACCCTGGAGCACCTGCAGTCCCGCCTGCACCAGCCCCCCGCCATCCCAGCTGAGGTGGACAAGATCCGGGAGCAGCTGGGGGACAACAAGGGGCTGGGGCTGGAGCTGGAGAAGCTGCAGCCCTCCTTCCAGGCGCTCTGCAGCAGAGGGGAGGAGCTGCTGGCCAGGTCACAGGGGCCAGACAAGGACCCCGCAGCCAAGGGTAAGCACCCAGGCTACAGCCCCGCTCTCCCCATCCTTCCCCTTATCTCTGTCCCTCCTGGCTCCCTCTTACTCCGCTCTTCACCCCCCCTCGCCTCTACCTCCCCTCTCCACCCCCCCTCGCCTCTACCTCTCACTCCCCTCTCCTTTCCTTCCTCTCTCCCAGGAGCTGGAGAAACTGCAGACGTTGTGTTTCCACTTTGATTAATGGCTGTGTGTGTGCGTGCGTGTGTGAGTGAATTATTTACTCATTAGCTTGTTTTAATGTGTGGATTTGAATCACACCTGTAGTTTTACCTTGGGATGTTTTGCTATGAAAGGTGAAAGGATCAGCACCCTATATGATATTCTGTATGTAATGATGTTGTTGCTGTTGTGTTCAGCACGAAAGGCGCTATACAGAAATGTAATCCCGCCTCTGCGGCCGTGTTCCCTGCAGAGATCCGGGACCGTCTGGACCGGCTGCGGTTCTGCTGGGATGATATCCGAGCCCGGGCCGAGGAGAGGGAGGGGAAGCTGCTGGATGTTCTGGACCTGGCTGAGAAGTTCTGGTACGACATGACGGCGCTGCTCAGCACGATCCGAGACACGCAGGACATAGTGAAGGAGCTGGAGGAGCCCAGCATCGACCCCTCACTGATCAAACAGCAGATTGAGGCTGCCCAGGTGAGAGACTGCACTGCGTGCACACACACACACACACACACACTGAGAGAGAGAGAGAGTGAAGGAGCTGGAGGAGCCCAGCATCGACCCCTCACTGATCAAACAGCAGATCGAGGCTGGGTGTTTTTTTTTGTAGTGTTTTTTTATTTCTACACAGGCTGTGTATATGTATTATCCACCCTCTTTCTCTCCCTCCCTCTTTCCAGGCGATCAAGAGCGAGACGGACGGGCTGCGGGAGGAGCTGGAGTTCGTCAGGATCCTGGGAGCCGACCTGATCTTCGCCTGCGGAGAGACAGAGAAACCAGAGGTCAAGAAAACCATCGACGAGGTGAGGAGAGAGACATGGGAGAGGGGGAGAAGGGGAGAAGAGACAGGAGAGGGGAGGAGGAGAGACAGGGGAGAGGGGGAGGAGGAGAGACAGGAGAGGGGAGGAGAGAGACATGGGAGAGGGGGGAGGGGGGGAGGAGAGACAGGAGAGGGGAGGAGAGAGACATGGGAGAGGGGGAGAAGGGGAGAAGAGACAGGAGAGGGGAGGAGAGAGACATGGGAGAGGGGGAGAAGGGGAGAAGAGACAGGAGAGGGGAGGAGGAGAGACAGGGGAGAGGGGGGAGGGGGGGAGGAGAGACAGGAGAGGGGAGGAGAGAGACATGGGAGAGGGGGAGAAGGGGAGAAGAGACAGGAGAGGGGAGGAGGAGAGAGGGGGGAGGGGGAGGGGGAGGAGGAGAGACGGGAGAGGGGGGGAGGAGAGACAGGGGAGGGGGGGGAGAGACAGGGGAGGGGGGGGAGGAGAGATGAGAGGGGGGGGAGGAGAGACAGGGGAGGGGGGGAGGAGAGACAGTGGGGAGGAGAAACAGGGAGAGGAGGAGAGAAATGATTGATGAGGACAGTGTGGAGATAGAGATACCCTTTCCCCACACTCAATATCTCTGTTCACCCCCCAGATGAACTCTGCCTGGGAGGGTCTGAATCGGACCTGGAAGGAGAGAATGGACCAGCTGGAGGAGGCCATGGCCGCTGCGGTCCAATACCAGGATGCACTGCAGGTAAAGGCACAATTGGCATGTACACCTGGACTCATACACACTGAAACACATCTTCCTGGACATGTAAACACACACCTGGATATTGCCAATACTCACCTGAGGGAAAAGATATCATCCACAGACAGGTAAAGACACACCTTGGCAGGGCAGGTAAGGGCAGGTAATTCACCTGTACATGTACAGGTGAACACACAAACCTGGATAGGGCCCATATACACCTGGACAGGTGAACACACTCACCTGGGAGACAAGGTATCATCCACAGACAGGTAAAGACACACCTGGCAGGTAAATGAAGGAATATTTTTGTCTCTGTGTTTTAGGGGATGTTTGACTACCTGGACAACGCAGTGATCAGGCTGTGTGACATGTCTCCTGTGGGGACCGACGTCAGCACCATCAAACAGCAGATCGAGGAGCTGAAGGTTCGAGTCACTCCCATTCGTTAACATAATCATGGCACCTTAGAAAATGGAGTTGAGCACATGTAGAAAAAACAGTGTTACAAACCCTCTCTCTGTGTCTGTCTCTCTCTGTGTCTGTCTCTCTCTGTGTCTGTCTCTCTTTCTCTCTCTGTGTCTCTCTCTTTCTCTCTCTCTCTGTGTCTGTCTCTTTCTCTCTCTGTGTCTCTCTTTCTCTCTCTGTGTGTCTCTCTTTCTCTCTCTCTCTCTCTGTGTCTCTCTCTCTCTCTCTCTCCAGCTCTACAAAGTGGACGTGTACCAGCAGCAGATCGACATGGAGAGACTCAACCACCAGGGGGAGCTGATGCTGAAGAAAGCGATGGACGACACGGACCGAGTCATCACCCAGGAGCCCCTGACTGAGCTCAGACACCTGTGGGACAACCTGGGGGAGAAGATCATCCACAGACAGGTACACACTGCACACACTCACCTAGGCAGGTAAATACACTCGCCTGGGAGGCAAGATCATCCACAGACAGGCACACACTCTCACCTGGACAGGGGTTGTTGCCTTTTGACTTTGATAACTGTAGTCTCTCTGTCTCTCTCCCTCTGCAGCACAAGCTGGAGGGTGCTCTGCTGGCTCTGGGTCAGTTCCAGCACGCCCTGTCCGAGCTCCAGTCCTGGCTGACCCACACGACTGAAATGCTGGACGCACAGAGACCCATCAGCACCGACCCCAAGGCCATCGAGATCGAGCTGGCCAAGCACCACGTGAGTCACCTTCCCTAGGGAACCCGTTAAGAACCTGGAATGAATGGGATTCTCCACTGCTGAAGAGTGCATTGAGACACACAGGACTCGAGAGCCAGGGATGGAAATAAGACTCCCGTTGCACAGCAGATCAATCCATTCCTGCTTTAATAAGACTCCCATTGCACAGCGGTTCAATCCATTCCTGGTTTAATAAGACTCCCATTGCACAGCAGATCAATCCATTCCTGGTTTAATAAGACTCCCATTGCACAGCAGATCAATCCATTCCTGGTTTAATAAGACTCCCGTTGCACAGCCGATCAGTCCATTCCTGGTTTAATAAGACTCCCGTTGCACAGCAGATCAGTCCATTCCTGGTTTAATAAGACTCCCGTTGCACAGCCGATCAGTCCATTCCTGGTTTAATAAGACTCCCGTTGCACAGCAGATCAATCCATTCCTGCTTTAATAAGACTCCCGTTGCACAGCAGATCAATCCATTCCTGGTTTAATAAGACTCCCGTTGCACAGCAGATCAATCCATTCCTGGTTTAATAAGACTCCCGTTGCACAGCAGATCAATCCATTCCTGCTTAATAAGACTCCCGTTGCACAGCAGATCAATCCATTCCTGCTTAATAAGACTCCCGTTGCACAGCAGATCAATCCATTCCTGGTTTAATAAGACTCCCGTTGCACAGCAGATCAATCCATTCCTGGTTTAATAAGACGCTGTTGCTGTTGAATTGAGTACGTTTCTTGTAGTATTTCTATTGAAGACATTGAGAAAGTCTTCCAGTGGAAACGCTGGCCGTTGAGCTCATGGAGTTTCATTGGGTGTCTCTCTGTTGACCCTGTGGTAATGCCCCCAGGTGCTGCGGAACGACGTGCTCTCTCACCGCTCCACGGTCGACACGGTGAACAAGGCGGGGCGCGAGCTGCAGGAGTCGAGTGCCGGGGACGAGGCCAGCCACCTGAAGCAGAGGCTGCAGCGGCTCAACAGCAGCTGGGAGGCAGTGCTGCTCAGGACTCAGGAGAGGCAGGGCCAGCTGGAGGCCGCGCTGCAACAGGTGAGGCAGGGCTCCGTCTGTCTCTCTGTCTGTCTCTGCCTCTCCCGCTCTCTCTCTGTTTCACAATCCCACCCTCTTTCCGTCCCTGCTCATCTCTCCCTCTCTCTCTCTCTGCAGGCTGAAGGTTTCCATGGAGAGGTGGAGGATTTCCTGCAGTGGCTCAGGCGCTCTGAGAGCCAGCTCGCCGCCTCCAAGCCCACTGGAGGCCTGCCGGAGACAGCCAGGGAGCAGCTGCAGCAACACATGGTGAGAACAAGCAGCGATACAGCCACACAGCCACACAGCAATACAACCACACAGCTATACAACCACACAACCACACAGCTATACAACCACACAACCACACAGCTATACAACCACACAGCCACATAGCTATACAGCCAGACAGACGCATAACAATAAAACCTGACGATACAACCGGCCAGCAATAGAGCTCCACGGTGACACTCTGTGTCTCTGCGTCTCTCAGGAGCTGCAGTCCCAGTTCGCTGCCCGGGAGGAGCTGTACCTCTCCCTGCTGGATAAGGGGCACCGCATGCTGCTGAGCAGAGAGGAACCGGGGGCCGGGTCCAACACCGAGCAGAACCTAACCCTGCTGGAGCACAAGTGGGAGGCGCTGCGCAGCAAGATGGAGGAGAGGAAGGTACGGGCCGCACCGCTCCGTCTCGCACGGACCTGTTATTTCTGTTGCCGGTTATTTCTACGCCTGTCTGTGAGCTGTTACTTTAAATATCTCACCTCCTAGTTTTGTCGCTACTTCCTTTTCATAGTCGAGCGAGTTGAAGTGAACGGGATTGTGGAGTGGTAGCTATCTCTTTCCTCTGCAGGTCTGTGTTAACACTCCCCCTCTCCCTCTCTCTCTCTCTCACAGGGGAAGCTGGAAGAGGCCCTGTCTCTTGCCACTGGTTTCCAGAGCTCCCTGCAGGACTTCATTAACTGGCTGACGCAGGCGGAGCAGATCCTGAACCTGGCCCAGCCTCCCAGCCTCCTGCTGGACACCGTGCTCTTCCAGATCGACGAACACAAGGTGAGCCTGGAGTCTGACAAGAGCCACCTGGTCTGTCAGTACCTGTGTGTCCCTGGCAAGAGCCACCTGGTCTGTCAGTACCTGTGTGTCCCTGGCAAGAGCCACCTGGTCTGTCAGTACCTGTGTGTCCCTGGCAATAGCCTCCTAGTCTGTCAGTACCTGTGTGTTAACCTCTCCTCTCCTCTCCTCCCCTCCCCTCTCCTCTCCTCTCCTCTCCTCTCCTCCCTTCCCCTCTCTCCTCTCCTCTCCTCTCCTCCCCTCCCCTCTCCTCTCCCCCCTCCACTCTTCTCCTCCCCTCCTCTCCTCTCCTCTCCCCTCCTCTCCTCTCCTCCCCCCCTCCTCCCCCCTCCACTCTTCTCCTCCCCTCTCCTCTCCTCCCTTCCCCTCTCCTCTCCTCTCCTCTCCCCTCCTCTCCTCTCCTCCCATCTTGCCCCAGGTGTTTGTGAATGAGGTGAACACGCACCGTGATCAGATCCTGGCCCTGGACAAGGCCGGCGTGCAGCTCAAGTTCTCGAGCCAGAAGCAGGACGTGGTGCTCATCAAGAACCTGCTGCTGAGCATGCAGGGCCGCTGGGAGAAGGTGGTGCAGAGATCCCTGGAGAGGGGCCGGGCGCTGGACGAGGCGCGCAAGAGAGCCAAGCAGGTACAGGGGAGAGGAGGGAGAGAGGGGATGACATGGGGATGGAGGATGCATTCAGGACAACCAAGCGGGGAGAGGGAAGAGAGAGGGAGGGGCTGGAAAACGCAGGCAAGAGCCAAGCAAGAAGCAAAGGAGGGGAGAGGGGAGAAAGTGCTGCAGTGCTGACAGGATAGGGAGGCAGAGCTGCTGTTTTATTCGTGTGTTTCTTGTGTTTTAATTCCTCTCTCTCTCAGTTCCATGAGGCCTGGAGGAAGCTCAGTGACTGGCTGGAGGAGGCAGAGAAGCAGCTCAACTCGGAGCTGGAGATCTCCAACGATCCCGACAAGATCAAACTGCAGCTGAGCCAGCACAAGGTAACCCTGGCACTGAGGCACACACAAACGTAGAAGGCTTTTAAAGCCTTGGGATAGGATTTGAACCATTTTCTCTCACCCCCCCCCCCCCTCTCTCTCCCGCCCTCTCTCTCTCTCTCTCTCTTTTCCCACTAACCTCCTCTCTCTCTCTCTCTCTCTCTCTCTCTCTCTCTCTCTCTCTCTCTCTCTCTCTCCCCCCCCTCTCTCTCTCTCTCTCCCTCTCTCTCTCTCTCTCTCTCTCTCTCTGCAGGAGTTCCAGAAGACCCTCGGAGGGAAGCAGCCCGTGTACGACACCATGGCCCGGTCGGGACGCTCCATGAAGGAGAAGGCGAGCCAGCCAGAGGACCGGCAGAGACTGGACAACCTGCTGGGGGAGGTCCGGGACAAGTGGGACACAGTGTGTGGGAAATCAGTGGAGAGGTGAGGACAGGGAGAGGGAGCTGGACATGAGGAGGGAGGGAGGGAGGGAGGGCAGCCTGTGTGGGGATAGGCAGAGAGGTGACGAGAGACGGGTGTAGTAAAAAGAAAAGGAGGTAGGTGTTTCAGTAGAATTGGAAACGTTTGTGACCAGACGGTGCGTCACAGACGTGTTTGCTTTGCGTATCCCCCTCCGCGTACCCTCCAGTCTCCGCCACGCTCTGAGCATGTCTCTGGGTGTTCTGGTTCTCTCTCTCTCAGGCAGCACAAGCTGGAGGAGGCCCTCCTGTTCTCGGGTCAGTTTGCGGACGCCCTGCAGGCGCTGGTGGACTGGCTGTACCGGGTCGAGCCTCAGCTCAGCGAGGAGCAGCCTGTGCACGGAGATGTGGACCTGGTCAGCAACCTGCTGGACGCACACAAGGTCAGCGCCTGAACCCCTGAACACTAACACTGCACCCTAATCATTACTAACACTACCCCCTGCATCATAATCATAAACCTGCTGGACGCACACAAGGTCAGCGCTTGAACCCCTGAACCCCTGAACCCTAACGCTGCACCCTAGTTAATACGAACTTCTCACACCAGGCCTGCTGTCATCACTGGACCTCTGCTAAGTTGGAATGTGATTTTCTTTCTCGCAGGTGTTCCAGAAGGAGCTGGGCAAGCGCACAGGCAGCGTCCAGGCTCTGAAGAGATCCGCCAGAGAGCTCATCGACACGGCCAGAGACGACACCACCTGGGTCAAAGTGCAGCTGCAGGAGCTGAGCACGCGTTGGGACAGCGTGTGCAGCCTGTCCGTGATCAAGCAGACCAGGCTGGAGCAGGCTCTCAAACAGGTGAGGGACTGGGAGAGAGAGAGATGGAGGGCTGAGGGAGGGGGCGGGGCGGGGCGCAGTATGAACCTGCCCTGAGAGAGTGGGGATACAGTATTAACCCCTCACTCTCCCCAGGCGGAGGAGTTCAGGGCTGCGGTTCAGCAGCTGCTCGAGTGGCTGTCTGAGGCGGAGCAGACCCTGCGGTTCAGAGGGCTCCTTCCAGACGAGAGGGACATGCTGCAGAGCCTCATCGACCTGCACAAGGTAAGAGGCAGCACTCTTAACACGCATAATAGCAACAGTAGTAGCAGTGGCTTTATAATACCCCAGAGCCTTACTGGCCTGTGAATAATAAATAGTAATTAATAAATGCACTAACATCTGTGTGTCTGTGTCTCTGTGTGTGTGTGTGTCGTGGTCTCTCTCTGTGTGTGTGTGTGTCGTGGTCGCTCTCTGTGTCTGTGTGTGTGTCGTGGTCTCTGTGTGTGTGTGTGTGTGTGTGTGTGTGTGTGTCGTGGTCGCTCTCTGTGTGTGTGCGTGTGTCCGTGCCCCGCAGGAGTTCATGAAGAACGTTGAGGAGAAACGTGTTGACGTGAACAAGGCTGCCGGGATGGGAGAGGAGATACTGACAGTGTGCCACCCCGACTGCATCACCACCATCAAACACTGGATCACAATCATCAGGGCTCGCTTCGAAGAGGTGAGGGAGAGGGGAGAGGGGAGAGGGAGATACTGACAGTGTGCCACACGACACCATCACACACTGGGAGAAGAGGGAGGGACAGGGCAGAGAGAAGGGAAGCGAGAAGTTTTGCAGACAGACAGGCATCACTACCCCTGTACAGTATATGAGCTACAAGCTGTAGAGACAGCAGTAGATGTTCTCTACCTGCAGGAGAGAGGGCTGGCTGAATCAGTGTGGTTTTCTGAAGCTCTGTAATGGACCTCGTTATCCCTTCTCTCCCCCTGCCAGGTCATGACCTGGGCGAAGCAGCACCAGCAGAGACTGGAGACGGCACTGGCTGAACTGGTCAACAACGCGGAGCTACTGGACCAGCTGTTGTCATGGCTACAGTGGGCAGAGACCACCCTGATCCAGAGGGACCAGGAGCCCCTCCCACAGAACATCGAGCTGGTCAAGGAGCGAATCGCAGAGCACCAGGTGGGTGTGGCCCAGGAGAGGGCAGCCTCTGATTGGTCAGGAACAACACTGACTTCACTCGATGTCAGAAAGACTTCTAGTCGAAACATTTGCCATTTAATTGATTATGTTTCTTTCAGCTATTTCTGACACTTCGATGCTTTTAAACTTTCTTTGTGCTAACAGTGTATCCCAGGGCTTTACTGTGCTATGCTTTCACCACACAGTTAAAACCTCAGTACAGATTTGCTGGCTTTCCTCATTCTCTCTCTCCCCCTCTCTCTCCCTCGTCAGTCGTTCATGGAGGAGATGACTCGGAAGCAGCCCGACGTTGACAAAGTGACCAAAACATACAAGAGGAAGACAGCGGGACCTTCATCCCTGAGCCTGGCGGAGAAATCCCGCGCTCGTGAGTACACACGCACGCACACACCCCCCCCCCCCCCCACACGCACGCACCCCGCCACTCTCTCATACCCTAAAAACATTCTAACTCAAGTCTCTGACCCTCTCTCTCTCTCTTGCTCCCCCTCTCTCTGCAGGCAAGGCCCTGCCTCACTCCCCCAGCCCCCTGCAGCTCTCTGCTCAGTCGGAGTTGAAAAGCCCTCGGGTCACTCAGCTCTCCGCTCGCTGGCAGCAGGTGTGGCTCCTCGCCCTGGACCGGCAGCGCAAGCTCAACGACGCCCTCGACAGGCTGGAGGAGGTAAAGCGCTCCAGAGATTTCTTTTCTTTTCAGTGTTTCCACTTCCAGTAATGCATCCCGTCTGAGTGGTGCTTTTAGGGTTTCTAAATCGGGTTTCATCACAGGAAGCGCTTCTTTAGAAATAGGTCTGCATTCAGCACTGCTGTGGATGAGATCAAACTTGGTCAGGACGCTCCTTCACGCAAATGATCGCAGGAACTGGAGGAATCGCGGTGCATAATGAACAAGCGGACAAACCTGTCTTAGTGTTTCTATAAGTGTGTGTGTGGGAAGGGTGAGGTAGATCTGATCTCTGTGTGTTTGAAGGGTGAAGCAGATCTGATCTCTGTGTGTTTGAAGGGTGAAGCAGATCTGATCTCTGTGTGTTTGAAGGGTGAAGCAGATCTGATCTCTGTGTGTTTGAAGGGTGAAGCAGATCTGATCTCTGTGTGTTTGAAGGGTGAAGCAGATCTGATCTCTGTGTGTTTGAAGGGTGAAGCAGATCTGATCTGTGTGTGTTTTGAAGGGTGAAGCAGATCTGATCTGTGTGTGTTTGAAGGGTGAAGCAGATCTGATCTCTGTGTGTTTGAAGGGTGAAGCAGATCTGATCTCTGTGTGTTTGAAGGGTGAAGCAGATCTGATCTCTGTGTGTTTGAAGGGTGAAGCAGATCTGATCTCTGTGTGTTTGAAGGGTGAAGCAGATCTGATCTCTGTGTGTTTGAAGGGTGAAGCAGATCTGATCTCTGTGTGTTTGAAGGGTGAAGCAGATCTGATCTGTGTGTGTTTTGAAGGGTGAAGCAGATCTGATCTCTGTGTGTTTGAAGGGTGAAGCAGATCTGATCTCTGTGTGTTTGAAGGGTGAAGCAGATCTGATCTGTGTGTGTTTTGAAGGGTGAAGCAGATCTGATCTCTGTGTGTTTGAAGGGTGAAGCAGATCTGATCTCTGTGTGTTTGAAGGGTGAAGCAGATCTGATCTCTGTGTGTTTGTTTCGTTGCAGCTCAAGGAGTTTGCGAACTTCGACTTCGACGTGTGGCGTAAGAAGTACATGCGCTGGATGAACCACAAGAAGTCTCGGGTGATGGACTTCTTCAGACGCATCGACAGGGACCAGGACGGGAAGATCACCAGGCAGGAGTTCATCGACGGGATCCTCGCCTCCAGTAAGACACTCCCAGCACTGCCCTTTGCATTTCCGATTGAAAAAGAACAAAGCGAATGAACACAGGAAGACGTAGAAGGGAGGGTACATGAGTAAACTGAGACTCTCTGTAACCCAAGCCCCCCCTCTGGTGGCTGTCTGCTGTAACTGCGCTCTTCCTCTCTCAGAGTTCCCCACCAGTAAGCTGGAGATGATGGCTGTAGCAGATATCTTCGACGGCGATGGCGACGGCTACATCGATTACTACGAGTTTGTGGCGGCTCTGCACCCCAACAAGGACGCCTACCGCCCCACCACCGACGCGGACAAGATCGAGGACGAGGTGCGGGCATTTCAAACTCCACTTGAGGGTTCATGGCAGTGCCGGGGAGCGTTACGAGCTAATAATGGCACTCCAGGGCCAATAAAGCACAAGGAACACAGTGCCATTATCACTGTTACAATACAGCGTGTTAGTTATTGATTTACCTCTGTCTGAAATAATCATTATAATAACAGACCCTGATATTGATGCGATCCAGCCCTCTGAAATGTCTTTATAATATATAGCACTAGACCCTGATATTGATGTGATCCAGCCCTCTGACATGTCTTTATAATATACAGCACTAGACCCTGATATTGATGCGATCCAGCCCTCTGAAATGTCTTTATAATATATATCACTAGACCCTGATATTGATGTGATCCAGCTCCCTGACATGTCTTTATAATATATAGCACTAGACCCTGATATTGATGCGATCCAGCCCTCTGAAATGTCTTTATAATATAATGAATTCTCTATATGTCGTATACACATATTGACTGGAGGTCGAGGTTTATAGTGGAAAACTGTTGAGCTGAGGGTTGAAAAAGCTTGAGTGTGTTCTAAGGAAAGTTTTAAACACGCAGCGTGCCTCTGTGTCCTCCCTCTCTCCAGGTGACGAGGCAGGTGGCGCAGTGCAAGTGTGCAAAGCGCTTCCAAGTGGAACAGATCGGAGAGAACAAGTACAGGGTGAGTGAGAGAGGAACGAGAGTGAGTGAAGGAGTAACCGAGAGAGAGAGAGAGAGAGAGAGAGAGAGAGAGTGCGTGGTTACTGACTGGTGCTGCTCCACATCATCGCTCCGGGGGGTCCAAACACACTCCTGCTGCACGTCCCTTATGATGAAATTCAGAGCAGAGCAGACAGGCACAGCTGGGAACAGGACTCCCTGGCCAGTCCAGGCTTTACTGTGAGCTGAATTACACCGAGTCTGTGATCTGCAGGATACACTGTGTCTCATCAGGCACAGTGTAAAACCTG
This sequence comes from Acipenser ruthenus, assembly GCF_902713425.1. NCBI lineage: Eukaryota > Metazoa > Chordata > Actinopteri > Acipenseriformes > Acipenseridae > Acipenser > Acipenser ruthenus. The sequence goes on from NC_081213.1 coordinate 536,658, forward strand.
GGCTGGCTCAAAACTGCTCTGCAACGGGAGTCTCTCAGTGTAGACTGCATATGAACAGCTTCAAATAAAGAGATGTTTTGAATTTCAGCAGTGGGGTCAGTGTGCTGGTCTCGCCCTGTCTCTGTGTGTGTGTGTATTAACCACTGTACAGCACTCAGTAATGTATCTCTGTGTTTTGTGGGCTGTGCGAGCACCAAACCCTAAACCCCATTCACTGTACTGCGTGTATTTACAGGTCTGCTGTGTAATTTGCTAATCCCACAGTTTCTTCCATTAATCAGAGCAGCGTGTGGATTCTCTTCAGGTGTTGAATTGTTTCGTTTGTGTGAGTGTGGATGAAATCCCCCTTAACATGCATTCCTGTCCTGACCGAGGCTGCCGTTGCATGGCTGACTCCTCTAACAGTCACAGTCCCCTTCCGACCTCGCAAGCCAAACGCAAGCCCTGCTTTGTTATGTTGTAAACCAGGCTGTGACAGCGCAGTGCAGTTTACAGATCTAACAGGGAGCACTTTGCATTTCATACTGACCCTGGCCTCCCCTGCATATCCCTGCGTGTCTGACTGACTGACTGACTGCTGATCTTGATTTTCCTTGATCTGCTTGTTTTAATGCAGTAAGGATTTTCATCCAGATGTGTGCTGGGATTACAAGCATGGAAAGTTATCGAGAACTATTAATGCCAGATTACTATCAGTGCTAGATTGTATTAATGACAGATTACTATCAGTGCTAGATTACTATCAGTGTGAGATTTAGCAAATGAGAAAGGCTTCTAGCAGAAACGTTTGTCATTTTATTAAGTTTCTTGTAACATTGAATAATTGATGTAAACCAAGAACAGTGTGTTTCTAGAGACCACACACTGACACACGCACACACACGCACACTGACACATGCACACACTGACACACACACACTGTGACTCACTGACACACACACGCACACACTGACACACGCACACACTGACACACGCACACACTGACACACGCACACACACACTGTGACACACACACGCACACACTGACACACATATCTATATATAATGTAATGAGATAGTGTTGTGTTATGCCCTTCCCTGCTCCGACGTTGCTGTGATGCTGCTGTGTGCTGTGCTTCACGGTGCGGCGTCTCAGCGTCTCGGCGTCTCGGTGTCTCAGTCTCAGTGTCTCAGTCTCAGTGTGTAGAGTTACTGCTCCTCCTCCTCCTCCTCAATGTTCTTTCACACTTGTTGTTGTTCTTCTTCTCCTTGTTTTTGTGTTTTGTTTTGCATCGCTTCTCCTCGGATTAGTTCTTCCTGGGGAATCAGGTAAAGTGTGCCGTGTGTGTTTTTATCCTCAGTGTTTTGCTTGATGCTGTTTGGGATGTAATGGTGTGGATTTCATTATTAAGAGTGAGAGAACCAAAGCTTTAAAAAAAACTATATATCAAAATTTTAAATAAAATAAAAAAAGACCGCGCACGACGATCCCAGACGACTTTGTATTTTCATCTGCCTGAATTGTTAAAATCACATTTTTATTTTTTGCTTTTGCCTTGACAAATTTTCAAAGCGTTTCCTCCATTCTTAAATTAAATCCTATTTTTTTTAAAAAGGAGAAAAAACAAAATCATGTTCAGTGAGATACAAAACACACTGAGAATACGCAAGAGGGCTTGAAATATATATGTATAGTTTTTGCTCAGAATTGAAGACGTAGTTGTCTGGTTTTGTGAAATGAACAGATGTTTCACCTCTGTCAAACAGGCGTTAATTAAAGCCTGGAATAAACGGTCCTGTAGGCAGAAGAGGAATGTTTGGACTCTGTTTGAATGTTACGAGTTCTTTAACCCTGTATTAATCCAGCGTGGGTTTAAGTGGGGAGAACAAGGGCAATTCCTGGGATGATAAAGGGGCTTGGGAGTAGCGCAGTTATGCTAGGAAATGTCTTTTTTTTAAAGCGTTGGTTCTCATTTGCCTGTTTAATGAATGACTCTCTGATCTGGTGTTCCTGTCAAGGAGCAGGAATGTTCACCACAGTAATGTTAATAAGAATCAGGCTGATCAGGTCGCTGCTTTGTGGTCATGTGGATTTTGAAATGCGTTTCCTTGATTTTCATTTTGAACTGTGCAAAGAAATATTTGATTAATTTAATAAATAAAGAGGTGCTGGGATTCAGCCTGAAACGTTTCTTCTCCCCGATGCCTCTTGCTTGAAACGCTGGTCATGTCAATGCATGTTTATTGATTTCTGTTGTAATGAATCGTATTGATGTGTGTGGCTGTGCTCTTCGATCTGCATGTGCTTTTGTCTGCATGTGAGCAGTAGAAATGCTGGGTGGCTGCCTCTATTCAAGTGTGTTTGACTCGTCGGGCTGGCGAGCGAAGCCTGGGGGTGTTGGTGTGCAGGGTTAGGGGTTACGGGGGTGGGTGTGGGGTGTGTGCGTGCTCGGGGGCTCACCCGCTCTGTCTCTCGTCGCTCCCTCAGTTCGGAGACTCTCAGCAGCTGCGACTGGTCCGGATCCTGCGCAGCACGGTGATGGTGCGAGTCGGGGGGGGCTGGATGGCTCTCGATGAGTTCTTGGTTAAGAACGACCCCTGCAGAGGTAAGAGAACACTGGGGTGACTCCGGGCTGTCCTCAGTCCACAGACATGCAGGGAATCTGCATCGCTCCAGTAATCGCACTGTACCATAAACACCCCCGTCCTTTTCTGTTCATTTAGTAGTAATTGTTCTAGCTATACTTTCTTCCCTGCTGCTGCCCCTGTCTGTTTTGCCCCCCCTCTCTCCTGACTGCTTCAGACAGCTTTGCAGGATGCATTGCTGAATCTCTCTCTTAATGCTGAAGCACAAGTCCTGTAAGGAGCCAATCAAGGAAAGAAAAAGAAAGAAAATAAAGGAAAGCTGCTGTCCTCTTTCTCTCTCACGCTCTCTCTCTCTCCTCTCTCTCTCTCTCTCTCTGTACATGCCCCTCATGTCATGCACCTCTCTCTTGTCTTCCTCTGTAGTCTAATAAAATGTGCATTTGTTTCTGCTGTATCTCTTGCAACTCCCCCACAAAAGAATAATGCATTTTTCTTTCTCATCTTTATCCTTTCTCTCGTTCTGATTTTCCTCTCGTGTGATAACAGCTCTTCATCTTTTTTAATTCAGTTTTCTCATATCGTGTCTCTTGTTTGATTTTAAAGTTGCATGTCTTTCTCCTTCTCTCTTTGAATTGCCAGTTCTCCCACTCTGATTACAGCTGTGTGTTTTCTCGCTCTCTCTCTCTCTACCCCTCTCTTCTTTCTCTCCAGTTCACCGCCACAGGAATAAAATCCTTCGCTCCGACTCCTGCTTCTCAATTGCAGGCCAGTCTCCCCTCCCTCGCTCCCGATCTCTCCCTCTCTCTCGATCTCTCCCTCTCTCTCTCTCTCTCTGTCTCTCTCTCTGTCTCGCCAGCTAGATTCTGTATCTGAGTGCTGAGCTGTGCTGAGCTAGACTGTTAGTTTTATTTATTGATAATGTATTTTTAAAAAGTTCACGCAAACTTTGTACAGCACTCCCTGTTACTTTGACATCTGAAATGTGACAGGCGTCCGAGAGGAGTAACTAGCTTCAGATTCTATTAGATATTTGTGAAGTTTTGCTCTCCCGGTACCTTGTTGTATTGTTTTCAGTGTTTTGGGAATGGGGTGGGTGGTGAGGTTGTGTTTGTTGTTTGTCTGGGGCGGGAGGTTCTGTTTCTGTGTTTTTTTTGTGGTGCAGATATTTCACATGTTTTCACTCTGTTCTGTTTTTCTAAACCCAAGTGACGGTTACTCCAGGCTACTTCTGCTGCAGAGGTACCTTTACTAAACGCTATTAACAGCAGTAGGCGCCTTAGACTACCTAGTGCCAAGGGGAGCAGAGGAGAGGAGGTTGTGAAACAGGCGGCATTGTGGCTCCAGTGCGGACGGCCTTCTGTGCTGAAGACTGTAGGGAACCCAGAGCCAAAATGTCCGCCGCTGTGGTGCAGTTTCCTACCCTCTGCTCTGTAAACCTTGCTTATAACAGCACAGCTCAGCACAGCACAGCGCCCCCTGCGCAGGGTGGCAGGTACTGCACTCGAGCATGACGGCTGCTTCACAGCTCAGGGGTGTCTCACAGGCTTCAGTTGTGTTACTGCGTTGCTGTTCACATGCACATAACACAGTGTATTTATCTGTTGTATTTATGACTGGTACAGAATACTAAAAAAGATAAATAAAAACAATGTCTACTCCAAAAAACAAGCTCCAATGATAAACATATTAATTGAATTAAGTTACTCTTGTGGCTGCTTGTATTAAAACACCAGTGACATGATGGATAACCTTTAAGGGTCGTTGTGCCTTCTCTTAGCACCGTGGAGGGTTTGTAAAAGTGCTGACGGGACGTTAGTCCCATTTACCAAAATATACGTGTGTGTGTGTGTGTGTGTGTATACTTCTCATGTGTACTCTATGAGAGTTTCAGGACTGGAAGGGTTAAAGCCGGCACAGCACAGCTTAATCGAAGTTCTCCAGATTGGGTGGTTTTGATTCACATTTGAACGCAGTTTCTTTTGCATGCATGTCCTGGCGCTTGTGGAAACAGAATCGCGCCCGCAGGCCCGTGGCGTGCTGCTGTGTTTGTGAGGCTGGGAGCATGCAGTCATCGTGGGGGCTCACCCGGGTTACTCAGCCTCACCCTCGCTGGTGCAGTGAGCACAGCGCTGTAACCTCTGTAGGTGTTGACTAAGGCAGGGCTGTAACTCTGACACAGACCCTGACTGAGCTCCAGTCTCGCCCCACTTTATAAAATAACATTGGGCAGTCCAAGACTCTAATCGGGGGCTGTGAAACCCAAGCGGAGGTGTTTCAAAACTGGCCACTGTTTTCAAACTCATCTGTGAAGCTAGCCGTAGCTTTGTCTAGCAGACTGACGTTGTTGTAGAGGCTCCCCTCACCCCCCCAGTCCTCTGAGCGGAGAGGTTAACCCCTTCCTGTCTGCTGTCCTGCTGCCTGCCTGTGTGTGTCTCTGTTTTCAGGATGCTCATCTCCTGCGCTTGGCCTAACCGTATTGCTCATGTACTGTGCTGCTGCCAGGCTAAAACACAAAGCGACTGTTACTGTGCTCTCTGCACGCCTCTCTCTCTCTCTCTCTCTCTCTCTCTCTCTCTCTCTCTCTCTCTCTCTCTCTCTTTCTCTCGTTTTCTTTTGGTCTAGCAATTTCTCTGTCTTGTTGCCTGACGCTAGATTATTTTGACATCCAAAATATATAGGTAGATCATAATTATGTTAAGATCTACCTAGTTTTTATTGTAGTCTTTCATTCTTTTCTATTTTTTCTTTTCTTTTTTTTAGAGTATTATTATTATTATTATTATTATTATTATTATTATTATTATTATTAATAGTAATGTTTTCTGAATTCATTTTTAATGGGTTCGTAATTAGCTCTCTATTTTAGTGGAAGAAAACGCAAAACTAGAAATTAGCTGACAGGATTATCTGAATCCTGATTGATGTATTTACTTACGTATGTCTGTCTGTTTTTACTAATCTATGTCTGTCTGTCTGTCTCTCTGTATTTACTCATCTGTGTCTGTCTGTCTGTCTCTCTGTATTTACTCATCTGTGTCTGTCTGTCTGTCTGTCTTTATGTATTTACTCATCTGTGTCTGTCTGTCTGTCTTTATGTATTTACTAATCTGTGTCTGTCTGTCTGTCTGTCTCTCTGTATTTACTTATCTGTGTCTGTCTGTCTGTCTCTATGTATTTGCTTATCTGTGTCTGTCTGTCTGTATTTCTGTAGCCCGCGGACGCACCAATCTGGAGCTGCGTGAGAAGTTCATTCTGCCCGAGGGAATGTCGCAGGGCATGGCAGCGTTCCGATCGCGGGGGCGCAAGTCCAAGCCCTCCTCCCGGGCTGCATCTCCCACCCGCTCCAGCTCCAGCGCCAGCCAGAGCAACCACAGCTGCACCTCCGTGCCGTCGTCCCCGGCAACGCCCGCCAGCGGGAGCAGGGTAAGAGAAAGGACCGTACGAGCAGACACCCGCTCCACGAGAGACCGGAGTGGGACCGTGCACCTTACACTGCACCGAGCTGTGTGTATATAGTGATCAGAACCAGTAGAAAATCTCTATTTCCTATTACCAGTACAAATTCTATTACCAGTAAGAAGCCTCCACAGAGACGGCTGCTGCCAGTGGTTTAGCAGCGTGAGGGCTGAAGAGAGAGCAGTAGTTCTGTTGCAGTGAGTGTAAGCTGAGAGAGAGTGACATGGTGGTGATATTAAGGGTTTGTTTTGTGCAGCTACCGGAAGCAGTGCGCTCCGCTGCCTTGGTGTCTTTGTCACACTGTTATTCATACTGTGCACACAGTCTGCAGCTCAGACACTGGGTGCAGGCTGCATCTCCCACCCGCTCCAGGGTTTCACGTGACATGCGCACCACTGTGAGAACCAAGGTTGTGTTTGTCTGTGTGTTTGTTTTTAGTTTGGATTTATTTATTGTATTGCTATGTGTCTACATTGTGTTTGCATGATTTCATTCACCTCGTGATGGTTAATCTCTTTCTTTTTTTTTTTTTTTCTTTTTGGGGATTTTTGTTTTTGTTTTGTTTTTTGTTTCGTCTGTCCCACCTCATCCCGTCTTCCATTCCACTCTGCTACATTCCATCATGTTCAATTCATCCCCTCCTTTTCTTCTCCCTTCTCGCCTTATACCCCTCTCCTCCTCCTCTTCCTCCTCCTCTCTCCCTGCTCACCTTACACCCCTCTCCTCCTCTCTCCCTGCTCACCTTACACCCCTCTCCTCTCCTCTTATGCCCCTCTCCTCTCTCCCTGCTCCTCTTATGCCCCTCTCCTCCTCTCTCCCTGCTCACCTTACACCCCTCTCCTCTCCTCTTATGCCCCTCTCCTCTCTCCCTGCACCTCTTACACCCCTCTCCTCTCTCCCTGCTCACCTTACACCCCTCTCCTCCTCTCTCCCTGCTCACCTTACACCCCTCCTCTCTCCCTGCTCACCTTACACCCCACTCCTCTCCTCTTATGCCCCTCTCCTCTCTCCCTGCTCCTCTTACACCCCTCTCCTCTCTCCCTGCTCACCTTACACCCCTCTCCTCTCCTCTTACACCCCTCTCCTCTCTCCCTCCTCCTCTTACACCCCTCTCCTCTCTCCCTGCTCCTCTTACACCCCTCTCCTCTCCTCCTCTCCTCTCCTCTCCTCCCCCCCTGCATCACCCCTCCTTTCCATTTCACAGACACCGCACACTTACTCTCGCGGTTACGACAAACCCTGGCTGGTTAACAGTAAAAGCTCCACCCCAGGTCAGTTCCCGAGCTGCCCCGACCACCAGAGCCCCTCCGAGGTACAGTATGAGCGCGTGGGAGCGTCACCATACAAATATCCCAGTACACTGACCCAGGCACAGCCAGTCCGACACGCACAGAGACGAGCAGTATGCAGAACAGGGCACGGTCTGCTGAGCTGAGATTAATATTGATATCATTTGGAAACCAGGACGCAGGCAGAAGGAAGGTTGCAGGAAGATTTAAAAAAGATTCAGGGGCATTTAAAATACCTGAAAGAGCTACTGACACTCTGAGAGACTCACAGACAGACTGATACACTAGTGTGCTCTCACCCAGGGGAATCCCGGTCCTGGAGGGATATTCCACTCCAGGTTTAACAGGTAACACGAGACAATGAACCACTTCAGGGTCTGGATGCAGGTTTAATTAGAACAGGGTTGGAACAAAGACCAGGAGTGGAAGGGCCGGCTTTGGACAGCCCTGCTCTAAATTGAAAACCTACGTTTTTTAATGTGCTTTTATATTACTAGTTGTAGCTGGATTGTCTCGTTTCGTTTTTAACTTTGTACAGCGCTCAGGGATGCCACGGTGTGAAGGGCACTATATAAAAATAAATGTGTATTGCATTGTATTGTACACAGACAGACACACACACAATCCAACCAGAACGCCCCAGCAATCTCTCTATTCAGATACAGACTCGCTAACACTCCCTCTCTCCCTCTGACCCCCCCCAGGTGACGTCAGGCTCCAAGCTGAAGCGCCCCACTTTCCACTCCAGCCGTGGCTCCCTGACCGGCGAGAACGGGAACCAGGGGACCCCCACGAGTGCCAAATCCAACCGCAGCGGTGAGAGCGCAGGAACCCCCTTTTTTATGAACTTCTCGCTTGCATTAAGATACCTGCTTGTTCAGAGTACTGATCATAAAAAAAACCCAAAACTTAAGAGTCTTTAATAATGAAAGTTAATAAAATGACAGAGGCACCTGGAAAGGTTTTGTTCACTTATCCCAGATAAGATAATCGCGTGCAAGCTGCCTGTTCTATACAGCATGAGTGAGCCCCAGCTGTAACGTTACTAACAGGAGCCCTTCGTGCAGCTGCTTAAGAGGAGACTCCATTTATTAAGCATCCCGGCTCCTGATCACTTCATTATATATACCCTGCATGTAAACCTCTTTCCAGCTGCATCGTGGGGAGGCTGTCATCACAGCCATGGCATGTAAACTCTGCACCTTCGTTTCCAAAAGAATCCAGAACAAAAGGCTTCTTTATTTGTGTGTGTGAAGCTCAGTAGTACAGGGCCCGTGTATCTGTGTGTGTGTGTGTGTGTGTGTGTGTGTGTGTGTGTGTGTGTCTTCATGTCTTTGTGTGTTTGCTGTTTCCTGCAGAGTCGAAGCGCGGCGCTTCCTCGGTGAGTCGTCCGTCGAGCCGTGCGGGCAGCAGGGCAGGGAGCCGGGCGAGCAGCCGCAGGGGCAGCGACGCCTCGGACTTCGACCTGCTGGAGACGCAGTCAGCCTGCTCCGACGTGTCCGAGACCAGCGCCTCGGGGGCGACCCGCAGGGGGGGCAAGCCCTCCAAGATACCCACCATCTCCAAGAAGACCACCTCACCCTCCTCCTCCTCCTCCACCACCAGCCCCAAGACACCCGGCAACAAGAGATAATGCAGAGCAGCAGAGCTCCTGGGAGTCGGAACTGCCCAGGAAAGCCAGGGCAGTTCATTTATACATGAATACACTGATAACTCCTGGTCATTTCCACAGTGAACAAGGGGCGCTCTGAACCCCAGCACTGGCTGCAGCAGCAGGGCTAGTGAGAGTGTCTAACCCTGCTCAAACTCCTGGCTCCTGATCATTTCAATATTAATAATAATAGACTTCACTGAGGGGAGTTCTGAACCCCAGCACTGGGTGCAGCGGGGCTGGTGTGAGTTTGTAACACTGACTGATGGAGAGAAGGCCGTGGATCACGACAGCACACACACTTTAAAGACTTGAGAAATGGAGAGAGGCAGGCATGGGGCGACAGACACCCCAGTAAAGGGAGCCGAGGACTAGACAGGACGGCCCCTGTGCATCGCTCTGCTGTATTATTATAAACACTGACTCGAAAAACAAAAGCAAGCTCCAAAACCTGCTACTGATTTATCCCAACGTGGACGACGTGTTACTTTTAATAAGAACGAGGATATTGATAATTGCGATGATCAATGTTGATGCTGCCTTATCTGTGTTTCTTTATTCATTATTATTATTATTTTTTTGACTCCTTGTGAATATTTATGTAGATAAATAAAGCAAGTGTTTTGGTCGGTTTCCCTCGGGGGTCTCGCACCCCCCCCCCTCCTCCTCTCTTTCCACTGCTGTACAAAAAACCACGTGCGTGTGAATACAGGAAGACAAAGAACAAACACGAGAGGAGAGTTTAGTCAAAAGTATTATTTTGTGTGTCTGTGAATCACGCAGCAGTCAAAAGGAGAGTGCTGCTTACTGACTTGCCTACTGTTATTTCTTTTTAATTGAACACATGTTGTATAGTTGAATAATATAATATGTATTTAAGGACTCGTGCCCTGAGGACTGCACAAACACAGCAGGACACCTGTAGCGTGCTAGCGTGTGCGTTAGCGTGTGTCTCGATCGAAGAGGAGATGTGAACTTTGCACAGTCTGCGTCCGCTGGAAGTTTAGTATTTGTTTTTTATTTAAGAAGGAATAATAATAATAATAATAATAATAATTCAAAGGACTATGAACTCTGCTCTGAAGCGCTGAACTGCTCCCTGTTCAACGGCACCTCTTTTTTCTAGATGTCACTGTAAACGTCATCGCTGTGTTCACTGCAACGTGCACTTAACCCTTTTTATATGCTTCCCCACCATGAAACCCCACCGCATCAGAGCAGACTTGCAGTGATGTCACACACACACCGTGATGTCATACACACACACACACCGTGATGTCATACCATACCAAGAACTCAGAATGATTTAATATCCTGAGTACTCTACCCAGTGACCCTGCTGCAGGACAAATTAGAGAAAAAAAACAACTCTTACCCATACAGAGTGCGTGTGTGTGTGTGTGTGTGTGTGTGTGTGTGTCTATATATATATATATAGATTAGTTGAAGCAGTTCTGTTTAAATGACGGAGCCCTTCCTGGAGGTATTTTGTTACACAGAGCTGCTTTGTTAAATGTAAGCTCCAATTCCTATTTATTTTAAGTATTATTTCTTACTGATTTGTGTTGTTCTCGACCACTCTAAGATTTTCTCTCTCTCTCTCGATATCTATTGACTCTTAGTCCACAGTAGGTTGATTTTTGTTACAGACCGAAAAACACTTCAGAAAAACATACTGTAACTTGCGTTAACTCCCGTGTGTGTGATCACGGTGTTAGCACAGTGGAGTGGGTGGCTGTTCTGAAGTGTGTTTTATTGCCATGGGGGGTGCAGAAGGATCAGCTGCAGGTGTGGCTTCACCACAGAGCTGTGTGATTCGAATCTGTTATTAACCGAGGACGCGAATGTCAATGTACCAGTGAACTGTTTAAATAAATCAATAGATTGGATATGGAAGCTTTGGGTTAGGGTTAAAGCTTTTTGTATTAAAATATTGCTTGCAGTAGCTGGACGGAGTGATGTGTTTATTTGTGTGTTTTATGTTATTCTTGTTTCTGTTTTGCACGTTCTTTGCAATGCGTCCGATCACTCGACGCCTCTGGCTCTTACTCTGAAGATGCTTTGGGTGATCCAGCCTGGGTTACATCTCTACAAACTAAAAGCAGGCTTTTCCCTACACTTCAATGGTAAGCACAGAGCACCTCTGTAGCTATTTTTAATTTGCAATGGAAATAAACTTCAAGTAATCGCAGACACTCACGTAAACCATCTTTTTGTTTTGTGGAAAATGGGCACCTTTCCCCCAAAACACACGGGCTCATCCAGTAGTTTTCATTTGGTTAATTTTCATTGGCCAGGTCAAGTCAACATGCATTTGTGTTTGACTGGAGTATCTGTGTGGCTTGTTTTTGAACCAGTGAAATTCACATTTTAAGAAATCCTCGAGCAATCTGCAGCGGTAACCGGTCCCCAGTGCAGCTGAGTGCGGTCAGAGAAACGCTGTCCCGTCGCTCATCTGTAAACAGTGCTGCTTATTCTAGGAAGAGCGTCTCCGATCCAGCTAGCTTCACAGGGCTCTGATGTGCGATTTCATTTAGAAGAACCCAATGTGGCAACGCTCAATTTATCTGTAATAACATGTGGGCTGTATAAACCCCCACAGACACACACAGCGCCTGCACAAGCTGCCTCCAACGCCACCACCACTGGCTTCATTCAGCAATTTCGGAGTTGATCAGCAAGTCTGGTTTACATTACATATGTGTTATTTTATGTGTAGAGAATACATCGTGTATGGGCTGTGATTCCTTGATATTCCCGTCAGTCACAGTGTGCACAGCGGTACCATGTTACGTTTCCTATATCTGTGTATTTTACAATGCATATGTGTTGTTTTATTTGTTGTTAAGTTATGGCAGGGCAACTTCTCGACAAATAAATATCTCGGTTTGATGAAGACACTAGAGCCAAACCGCCTGTCTGCTTTCCTCTAGGTTCAGTAACACTGATGAAGACACAAGGTGTATTGTATTTTCCTTCCTAGTTTCGTCTCAGTAACGCTGTCACTTACCTAAAACACGACCTGGCAGGAGATCCATCCTGGGGTTGTCTTGGCCACCTGAATCAGGAGTCTGTGCTGCCAAACAAACTGTAAAAATACACAAATAAACACGATTAATAAACTCTACAGAACTTGACTGGGTTTTATTCAAGTTTTTACATCAGTAACAACACGGAAGAAGGCTCTGCTTGACCAGAATCCAAGTTTTTATAGCATGGACCAAGAAATGTTACAATCGCAGCTCCTGTTTCTGAATTAGTTCAAGAGCTGTACACAATCCTCCCCAGAACCTTCGAGCCAAAACGGTCAAAGGGAAACTGGCCTATAATTAGAAAGCAGCCCTGAAGCGGCTCCTTTGTGAAATGGCGTGACCTGTGCGTGTCTCCATTGTGGAGAAACCACTCCCTGACTGAGGGACTCATCAAACAGCAATGGTTTGAGCATTGCAGCAGAGATGCTGAAAAAGAAATGAAAGCACAGGCTCCTAACATGGGGTTTGAAGACACTAACCTGAGCATCAGAGTCCCACGCTCTACCAGCAGAGCGAGCAGCCAGCTGACTCTCCTGCTGCGTGAAACACATTATTACATTGTGTGATGCGGACTCTCACATGGAGTGGAATGGTGCAGTGTGATAATGCACTAGCATGCTGTGCTGGTCATACTTGTGGGACGGGGTTCAAATCCAGTTGTTTCTTCTGTTATTTTCAAAGACTGTTCATTTCCCTTATTATTCAAAGAAAAGATCCTTTATTTTCAAAGAATTGGATCATGTCCTATATAGACAATGATAAAGGAGTCTTCACTGTGGAAGTGAGATGGCACAGGGGGCTAATTCACTGGGAAGCTGTGTTTTTTTCCCTGGAGTACCAGGTTCAAATCTAGTTGATTTTTTTCTTTATTTTCAAAGAATTGGTTAATTGACCTTATTATAAATGAAAAGCAAGCTCTAACATGGTAGTGAGATGGCACAGTGGGTAATTCACAAGCCTGTGGAGGACTGGCTTCGTGTCCAGGTGTTTCTTTATTTTCAAAGAATTGTATACTTTCCTATATAAACTGCAAAAGCAAGCTGTGAGGTGGTGCAGTGAGCTAATTCACTAGCATGCTGTGCTGCTCCGCCTCGGAGTACCGGGTTCGAATCCAGGTGAGTTCTTTGTTTTCAAATACTTTGTTAATTTCTCATATAGACAATGAATTGTATACTTTCCTATATAGAGCATGATAAAGCAAGCGGTGAGGTGGCACAGGGGGCTGATTCACTCGCATGCTGTGCTGTGCTCCTTGGAGTACCGGGTTCAAATCCTGCAAATTTCTTGCTTTATTTTCAAAAAACGGGTTCATTGACCTCATAGCCAGCGTGCAGCAGAGCTTTCCTGTGGGAGCTTGTGGCGCAGTGGGTTACACCCACGGCCTCATCTCCCTGAAGACGACGGTTCGAATCCCGGTCCCGGAGGTGAGTTCCTGAAGGTAAGTAATGATGTTGGTTGTGTTTCCACAGATGGAGGAGGAGGAGAAGGAGAAGATGAAGAAGACCTGCCCTGTGGAGGGAGGAGGAGAAGATGGAGAGCAGGTAGGAGAGGATAGAAAGGGGGGGGGTCTGGCCCCCCCACCTGGGAGGAGAATGTCTGGTGGCAGTGTTGCTGCCTGAGACAAGTGGAACTTTTGAGTTCTATCAAACTCTACTCAGTAAGATACTTCCATTCTTTTAAAGAGTCACTACTATAGTAGTATACTGCTTACAAATGATATGATCTAGACTCAAGAAAAGGAGAATGACTCTAAAAGAATGGAAGTATCTTAATGAGTAGAGTTTGATAGAACTCAAAAGTTCCACTTGTCTCAGGCAGCAACACTGCCACCAGACATTCTCCTCCCAGGTGGGGGGGCCAGACCCCCCCCTTTCTATCCTCTCCTACCTGCTCTCCATCTTCTCCTCCTCCCTCCACAGGGCAGGTCTTCGTCTTCTCCTTCTCCTCCTCCTCCTCCTGTGGAAACACAACCAACATCATTACTTACCTTCAGGAACTCACCTCCGGGACCAGGATTTGAACCGTCGTCTTCAGGGAGATGAGGCCGTGGGTGTAACCCACTGCGCCACAAGCTCCCACAGGAAAGCTCTGCTGCACGCTGGCTATGAGGTCAATGAACCCGTTTTTTGAAAATAAAGCAAGAAATTTGCAGGATTTGAACCCGGTACTCCAAGGAGCACAGCACAGCATGCTACTGAACTAGCCCACTGTGCCACCTCACAGCTTGCTTTATCATTCTCTATATAGGAAAGTATACAATTCATTGTCTATATGAGCAATTAACAAAGTATTTGAAAACAAAGAACTCACCTGGATTTGAACCCGGTACTCCGAGGAGGAACAGGACAGCATGCTAGTGAATTAGCCCACTGTACCACCTCACTCCCATGGAAAAGCCTCCTTTATCATTGACTTTAAGGTAAATTAACAAAGTCTTTGAAAATAAAGGAAGAACCCCCCCCAGTCTGACCTTGTATATGAGATGAACTTCCCTTTTCAGAGATTGTACACTTCTGGATCGTGGATCTTTTTGCACAATTGCAGAGTTTAAAACTATTGAAGAACAGTCAGTACATATTTAGTGTTGTTGTTGTGAAATGGCGTCCCTAGTGGTTAGGATGTTGGGCAGATGGGAACAGGGAATAAGACTGAGCCAGTGTGAGTGGGTGACTCTGGCTCCTCTCCCAGCCTGGGACTGGTCCAGCGATTCCACAGAGGGGGCGTCAGGAAAGGGTGGAGTCCTCAAAAAAATGCCTTCGCTCGACAAAACAGATTCTTACATTCTGTTAAAAATACACCCGAGCAACGACGATGATAAACACAGAAACCAGCAGAGAGAGAGAGGAACAGCGCTTTGAGGAAAGGAGAAGAAAACAAGACCATCAGAGTCCCACGCTCTACCAGCAGAGCGAGCAGCCAGCTGGCTCTCCTGCTGCGTGAAACACATTATTACATTGTGTGATGTGGACCTGGGGACACACTGAGAAGAAAACACCACACTAGAAATACTAAAAGCAACGGAATAAATTCAATGTTTCCACAAGAAGTCTTTCTCAATTACTGCTATAAATGAACACCCACTATCACACACGCACAGTTTGTAGGTCTACATCAGTCCAGTGCAGTTCTTGCACAACACCAGGTGCAGTTCGGGTGCAAGCAGGTCCACACTTTGAGACAAGTGTGCAGGGATCGTTTTTATTAATACACTGGCTTCGTAACTCTGCGCCACACACAAGACGCAGCTCTGTGTCTGAGAGATGGGCTTCGGTTTATACACGCATGCATGCACGCACACACGCACATTAATGAGCTGAACACCTGTATACCTCGCCACTAACATCCATGTTGTATTGTATGCTGTAGTAATGTTTATAAGTGGTTCTGTATATAAACCCTGGAGGGGAAACCACAGCAGGATTCATATAGAGAAAGAGGGACAGTATTCAGAGCATTAAAATAGACCCCAGAGAGAGAGGAAGAGGGGAAGACTGGGAGAGGGCGAAAGAAAGAAAAAGATACAATTAAATGAAACAGGAGAGAGAGAGAGAGAGAGAGAGAGAGAGAGAGAGAGAGAGAGAGAGAGAGAGAGAGAGAGAGAGAGAGAGAGAGAGAGAGAGAGAGAGAGAGAGAGAGAGAGAGAGAGAGAGAGACACAGAGAGAGAGAGAGAGGAGAGAGAGAGAGAGAGAGAGGAGAGAGAGAGAGAGAGAGAGAGAGAGAGAGAGAGAGAGAGAGCTGCAGCTCCTCATTCTTCAAACCAGCTCATGGACTC
>NC_081213.1:557423-607423 GCF_902713425.1 Acipenser ruthenus
TTTCACAGTCCCTGGTTCTAACGGAGTGAGCAGATACTGTGCAGACCGCCTCGCTACTTCCCGTCCCTGACTCCCCTCCCCTCTCCTCTCCCCAGTTGAGCAGGAGCGTGACCCCCTGCACCCCCGCCCCTACTGGAAGGAGTTTCGCTTCGACCTGACCCCCATCCCCCAGGGCGAGGCCGTCACTGCCGCGGAGTTCCGCATCTACAAGGCTCACAGCTACGGTCACCGCGGCAACAGGACCCTGCACATCAGCGTCTACGAGATTGTCAAGGAGCATACCAACCGGTACGGGAGAGGGGGGAGCAGGGGTCATACCAACAGGTAAAGTGTTTGGGGGGGGCTCAGACAGATTTCAAACTTAAATTAACAAGAACAGATTTTCATTGGGTGAGGGGTTAAGGGAGGGGGTTAGTCTGTTAATGTGTTTCCCGGGAGTGTGGGAGGGGCGGAGGGGTTTGGGGGTGCAGCAGGTTCAACGCCCCTGTCCTCCCTCTCTGTCTCTCAGGGAGTCGGACCTGCTCCTGTTGGATCTGCAGCAGGTGCACGCTGGGGATGAAGGGTGGCTGGTGTTTGACGTGGCGACGGCCAGTAACCGCTGGCTGCTGAACCCTCGCAGTAACCTCGGGCTGCGACTGTACGTGGAGACTGACGAGGGTAGGAGCTCCAGGAGCAGAGACACGGCTCAGAGAGAGACTGAGCACCAGCAAAGAGACACCTTAGAGTGCTGTCTGCTTCACTCGCTTTCTTTCAGTTTCAATAACATCGATGAAGGCACTAGACACAACGTCTGTCTGCTTCACTCAGTTTCTTCTAGTTTTTACATCAGCAATAACACTAATGAAGGCACTAGACGCAACGTCTGTCTGCTTGACTCAGTTTCTTCAAGTTTTTACATCAATAATAACACTGATGAAGGCACTAGACACAACGTCTGTCTGCTTGACCAGTTTCTTCTAGTTTTTACATCAACAATAACACTGATGAAGGCACTAGACACAACATCTGTCTGCTTGACTCAGTTTCTTCTAGTTTTTACATCAATAATAACACTGATGAAGGCACTAGACACAACGTCTGTCTGCTTGACTCAGTTTCTTCTAGTTTTTACATCAATAATAACACTGATGAAGGCACTAGACGCAACGTCTGTCTGCTTGACTCAGTTTCTTCTAGTTTTTACATATCTAAGCCACCACTAGCCAAAAGGTTTGCCAGCTCGACTCTCTTCTAGTTTCACCTAAACACCCTGTCTGCTGGACTTGGGAGTTTCTTTTAATCTTTACCCATGAAATAAAAAGCATTACTAATCAATGTATGTTACTGGCTGAGCTCGCTCCCTGCACACTGCGGCTAATCAAGCTGGTGGTAGGAGGAGCTGGAATGGGTGAAGCTGTTTTCTTATTTGCTTCCCTTGCTGTGACTTCCAGAGCACAGTGTGGAGCCGGGCTCGGTGGGGCTGGTGGGGAGGAAGGGCCCGCGCTCCAAGCAGCCCTTCATGGTGACGTTCTTCCGACAGAGCCAGCCGGGGCTCCGCCTGCCGCGAGGGATCCGCCACAACCGCAAGAAGCACCGCGGCCGAACATACGACCTGCCGCACCCCAATAAACTACCGGGGCTCCTCGGTGAGTCCTGGGGGGCCATTACTGTCCCTTACTGTCTTTCAAGACCGTTCCCTTTTTAAAATCAACTCCCATTTTAATCAATTCCAAAACCGCAATTCGCTGCAGCGGTCTGTTCAAACCAGCTTCTCACACAGTGGCAACAAATGACTGAAACTGATGCCACTGCTGAAGCATCATTCACAACAATTATTATGATGTCTCTGAAACAGCAACTCCAGTTTCAATTCCTTCGAAGGAATCTGAATTGATTTTAAAAAGGAATTGGAATTGAAAAACAGAAAATTTGCCCCCGACCCAACAGGAGTTCATTAAAGAAGGAAGGAAGCCTTTTGAAAATATGTAGTTTACAATTATTGTTTTATTGCTCCCAGACAAAAAAAAAAAAAAAAAAGAAAAATGCTGAGACGTTTGCTCTTGATTTCTACCCTGTTAAGAAAATCCTGTATTTCATGTACAGTAGGTGCGTGACTGTGTCTATTACACAAGAGTGACATCTAGGGGACTATGCGTGGTACTACAGCAACAATACTAAACCAAACCCAAAGGACAGAGTCAGTGCCGCAGTACTGCCATGCATTTTAAAATACAGGGACTGCATTTCATGTAAAGAATTGCATTTTAATATTCTGCAGCTTTAAAAAAAAAAAATTGTGAGGCAGTATTTATGCCTCATCAAAGCAAGAATATTTTTTTTAATTAAATTATTACACTCCATTTATGATTTATTATTTTGATCCTGTGTTGACGCACCTGCTCTCTCTCTCTCCCTCTCTCTCTCTCTCTCTCTCTCTCTCTCAGATCACAATCACATCAGTGATGGGAGGCACGTCTGTAAGAGACACGAGCTGTACGTCAGCTTCAGTGAGCTGGGATGGAAGGTACAGTGCCGTGCACGCTGCAGACCGCTCCACATGCATTTCATTAGGAGAGCAGTGTGGTTCTGACTCCTGGGGCTCAGATTAGCGACAGTGGGCTGTAGCTGTATTGTGAGCGCTCACTGAGAGCTACAGCATGACCTCACTCTGCTTTCCCTCCCCAGGACTGGGTAATCGCACCCCAGGGGTACTCTGCGTATTACTGTGACGGGGAGTGCTCCTACCCACTCGGATCCTGTATGAACGCCACCAACCACGCCATCATGCAGCTCGTGGTACGTACTGGGAACCAGTGAGACCCAGTCTGTGTGCCTGCGAGAACGTGGCTCTGTCAGTGTGTGTGTGTGTGTGTGTGTGTGCGTGCCAGCCAGTCTGGACGCGTGTCTAATGTGAGGTCTGTTTTATTGATCTAAATCTGATCATCTGATCTTTAGGCTTAACACAGTTTAAAAGCCAGAGCCAATGAGTCTGAAGCCTATGCTGTCTGTGCAGTCTGTGTGTGCCTCAGTGAGTCAGTCTGTCCTTGTGTGTCAGTGTGTCTCAGTATATCTCAGTGTGTTTCAATGTGTCTGTGTGTGTCTGTGTGTCTCAGTGTATCTCAGTGTGTCTGTGTGTCTCAGTGTATCTCTGTGTCTCAGTGTATCTCAGTGTGTCTGTGTGTCTCAGTGTATTTCAGTGTGTCTGTGCGTCTCAGTGTATCTGTGTGTCTGTGCGTCTCAGTGTATCTCAGTGTGTCTGTGCGTCTCAGTGTGTCTGTGCGTCTCAGTGTATCTCAGTGTGTCTGTGCGTCTCAGTGTATCTCTGTGTCTCAGTGTATCTCAGTGTGTCTGTGTGTCTCAGTGTATCTCTGTCTCAGTGTATCTCAGTGTGTCTGTGTGTCTCAGTGTATCTCAGTGTGTCTGTGCGTCTCAGTGTGTCTGTGTGTCTCAGTGTATCTCAGTGTGTCTGTGCGTCTCAGTGTGTCTGTGCGTCTCAGTGTATCTCTGTGTCTCAGTGTGTCTCAGTGTGTCTGTGCGTCTCAGTGTGTCTGTGCGTCTCAGTGTGTCTCTGTGTCTCAGGGTGTCTCAGTGTGTCTGGGTGTCTCAGTGTGTCCGGGTGTCTCAGTGTGTCTCAGTGTGTCTCAGTGTGTCCGGGTGTCTCAGTGTGTCCGGGTGTCTCAGTGTGTCCGGGTGTCTCAGTGTGTCTCAGTGTGTCCGGGTGTCTGTCCGCAGGTCCACATGCTGAAGCCAGATGAGGTTCCGAAGGCGTGCTGCGCCCCGACCAAGCTGAGCCCGATCTCCGTGCTGTTCTACGACGACAACAACAACGTGATCCTGAAGAAGCACCGGAACATGGTGGTGAAGGCGTGCGGCTGCCACTGACACCCCCAGACGAGACACCCCCACACCCACAGCTGTGCTGTACAACAGGGACATCTAATAAAGGAATACGAAATACATACCGGAGCATTCATGACGTGACAAGAGTTTCAAAACTCCCTGCCAAAGACACGCTGCCATAAATCATTTGCATTATTGCTGAGTATTTTTTTAAAAACACTGCAGTAAACTATGGTAAATGCATAGTATAACCAAGGGAAAAGCATGGGGGCTAAACTGCAATATTACCATGCAAATGTATGATGGTAAACTTTTATAAGAGGTACACAGAGGATAAGGAGCCCAGTGATAATACTGCTAGCAAAAACCAGCTGTCCTTTCAGTTCCTACGTGTCTCAGGTCACATTGTAAACGCTGGCCTGGCTCAATCCGCTATGCAGTGGGAGTCCTGTATTGGTCTTGGTAAGCAAGGCACTGCCAGCGGGAATGACACAGCACCACAAACAGGAACTGGTGCGCTGGGGTGTGACTGGGCCGTTTCTGATCGCTGTGGGAACTCCCAGCTCACCACACCAAACAACAAGGTCACTCCAGCTCAGGGAAGCCAGATGCTGGGGCGGTGGAGCTGTTTCCTGCCTCTGTGGTTCATGAGGAGGATGGGATCGTGATGCGTAACCCTCATGTGATACAGAGCGGGTGACAGTGTAGGTGCTGAGTACGAGTGCCCTGAAAAGTGTGTGTGCGGAAAAAGTGTACATCCCATAACTCATACTGTAATAAAGCATAGGCAAGCATGGGCAAGCACAGTGAACGCATGGGCAAGCACAGTGAAAGCATGGGCAAGCACAGTGAACGCATGGGCAAGCATAGGGAAGCACAGTGAAAGCATGGGCAAGCATTGTAAAGAGAGGTACGGTAAAGCATATTAAAAAAACAAACCATGGTAAGCTAGCTCTTATAAAAGTTTCCCCTAGTAAAAGCACAGCAAAGTGCAATAAAGCACAGTGAAAGCATGGTGAAGCATGGGCAAGGATTGCAAAGCACAGAGAGGCACTGGTAAAGCAAAAACATATAGTAATAATAATCATAATCATAATCATAATAATAATAATAATAATAGTAATAATAATAATAATAATAGTTGTCACGATAGCAGTTGTAAGTTTTTTTTAAAACATTGTAATCCATCAATGTAAAGCTGTTATTCTGTTAATATCAAAATAAAAGCGACATGTATGTGACTGACTGCTTCAATAACTCCTCTCGGTGTCGCTTCGGGCTCAGTAAACGCAGAGTGAAGCCGCGGTATCATCACGGTTAAATACAGACAGGTGTGGGAAAGTAAGGTAAACGCAGGGTTACAAACCAGCGTAAACTTCATAGTAAACAAGCCATGACGCGAGTCAATGGTTTTAAAACGATGTACAGTAACACGTCTGAACCCAAGTGCACACAACAGACACACACTAATACACAACAACACAACTACAAAAAAACAACAACTCCGCCACACCCGCTTGGCTTCGACACCAGCGAACACGTGTATGCGGCGTGCTTATCAATAATATAAAACACGGCCCGGCGGAATGAACCGGATAAACCCCTTTTCCTTTCTTACCTTGTGATAACTTGCTGGGGTTCCCCTCGGTCCACCCAAAGCGTGCGTTTGAATCTGGTTTTGTTGCATGCGGTGCGGGACCCCGTCCTGTGGACCCTGTCCTGCGCGTCAGTGGACGGCGCGGGACCCTGTCCTGTGGACCCTGTCCTGCGCGTCAGTGGACGGCGCGGGACCCTGTCCTGTGGACCCTGTCCTGCGCGTCAGTGGACGGCGCGGGACCCTGTCCTGTGGACCCTGTCCTGCGCGTCAGTGGACGGCGCGTACCTGAGGGTGAGATAATGATACCTGTCCGGTGCCTCGAGATCGAGGGGAGGAAAGCAAAGCGCGTCTCGACATCGTTACACTGTTACAGTGAAGCAGCCTGCCCTGCTCCCCGCAATGCAGCGGCGAGTGAGGAATACGTGCAATCGTTTATACAATGTTCAACACCTTTATAAAAGGCTGTTCCAATCCGTGAAAACCTGTGAATGATCGCTATCAGTGACCTGTATTACTGTACGGGGAGTACACGCTGACGAAAATAGCACAACACACTTCTGTGGTTTATTTTTTTAAGAAACAGAAACAAATATTTAGACGATGAGCAAAACTGAGTTGTTATTTATTATTATAATGTATTATTATTATTAATTGTTTATTTAGCAGACGCCTTACAGAGTCTAGGGTGTGTGAACTATGCATCAGCTGCAGAGTCACTTACAATTACATCTCACCCGAAAGACGGAGCACAAGGAGGTTAAGTGACTTGCTCAGGGGCACACAATGAGTCAGTGGCTGAGGTGGGATTTGAACCGGGGACCTCCTGGTTACAAGCCCTTTTCTTTAACCACTGGACCACGCAGCCTCATCATTATTATTATTATTATTATTATTATTATTATTATTATTATTATTATTATTATTATTATTATTATTATTATTATTATTATTATTATTATTATTATTATTATTATTATTATTATTATTATTATTATTATTATTAGCAGTAGTAGTAGCAGTCGTGTTGTTGTTCTTGCAAAGTTTAAATAGCCAGTAGATTATAAATACGTAACTGCTTCAGTATTTGACGTCGTTGTTAAATTGCACTCGTTTATGGTAGTTGTATTAACCCTGCATTCAGCTCGTTGTGATCATCTGTGCGGAACCCTGCGCTCTCTGTATGATCTGCACGGCGCGCACACACACTCCGTTTACACGCAACGCATTTCCTATGATCCCTCGGAATCGCGTGACTGGCGGAGTTCTTCCTGCTGAGAGGTCAGACACACAAGCGAGCTCACCGGCGCGCTCCTGCAGACATTCTGCTGAGACAATGTGACTGCCCGCCTCCAATCGCAATGATCAGACACCGCAACCGCGATAACACCACACAACCCGCAACATTCACAATCACAACAGCAGCACTCCCGTTTATCCACGTCCCGGGAGCGACCCACACTCCAGGGGAAATCTGCGAGCCCATATCGAGAAGGGGAAACAGAGAGAGGACTGTCTGTACACAACCCGTCATCCGGCATCATCCGGGAGGTACGGTACGGAGAGAAGTCACCCGTCCTGTGCATTGCATTTGCCCTGCAGAAATCATGACCCTGTTTATGTATTTCCGAATACTTTTGGTTTACAATCCTGTGCTTTGCAGGCAGACGGTGCATGCATGTTTGTGCTATTAGATTCTGAAATGACTTGTCGAAACACAGATTTAGTTCATTGCATTGTTATTAATGCATGCATTTCCAAGCAGCATCCGTCTCCTCTGTAGCTAATACGAACACAGATCTGTTTGCAAACTGCATCACAGCGTAGTTTGCGTTCTTCGCTTTCAGTTTGTATGTGATGTGCTCGTGATACTGCACGCGAATTCCCGGCCGGGGCAGTCTGAGCCGAGCTGCTATAAATAATACCGCGTCGAGGGATGCATGTCCCCTGTAGAGATGGATCAGGTCAGATCGATGACGTTATGGCTCGGTGTGTCTGTACCTGGCCTCTCAGTGTGGTGAGGAGTCGTGATGCTCTTCATTAGAGATGGATCAGATCAGATCGATGACGTTATGGCTCGGTGTGTCTGTACCTGGCCTCTCAGTGTGGTGAGGAGTCGTGATGCTCTTCATTAGAGATGGATCAGATCAGATCGATGACGTTATGGCTCGGTGTGTCTGTACGTGGCCTCTCAGTGCGGTGAGGAGTCGTGATGTTCTTCATCTGACTCACTGGGAGCTGTGCTGATTGAGAAAGAGAGCGAGCGTGTGAGAGAGAGGACTGTTATGAAACGTATTTGACATGTATTTTACACAGGAAGTCACTTGAGATTAAAATATATATTTTACAAGTGAGGCCAGGCCAAGAAGACTACAAATAACCATCAACGTCACATATATGTATTATTATTATTATTATTATTATTATTATTATTATTATTATTGTATTGCTTTAACAAATGCATGATTAGTATTACTACATGTATTACTGTATTGCTTTAATGAACATCAGTAATACACGTACAGTAAAATCAATCGCTCAAGTGATATATAAGAAACTCAAGTGAGAAGTGGGAGTGCCTCTTTTGATTCTGAAGCTTCATGACGGTGTTAATGTGCTCGGCCGCTCTCTCACGATTACCTTCCAGAGTAATTGAACACATTTTTTATCTTAACAGCCTCCTGTTTGTTTCAGAGCGTCCCTTTATGAGAAAAACAGCAGCAGTGCCGCGCTTACCTGCTTCTCAAGCCTTCCAGTTACACCTCAACCCCACAGGTCAGTGCGCTGTGACATCACCAGGGCAGCCATGACATCACCAGGGCAGCTGTGACATCACCAGGGCAGCTGTGACATCATCAAAGACTTGATCTGCAAGACAATCACACAAACATAAACATAAACAGCTGGTTTTCTAAACTCAGGTTAGCACTAACCTCAGACGACCGACCTTCTGGCTGGTTTCACACACCCCAGTGTTACTTTAGCGGCTAGTTTCACAGGCCCTGATTAGCTCTGATCTTGGGCTACCGTCTCTAACACTGAGCGGTCTGAGAGTAGCGGTAATCAGCAAGCTTGTCTGAGGTGAGTGTTTTACCAGGGTGAATCCACTGCAGTGTTTGCTCTGTGCCTCCCTGTCTCCTCTCAGATGCTGGTATGCAGTGCTGCGTGGCAGAGCCTCGCTACACCATCGAGCAGATTGCCCTGCTGCAGCGACTGCGTCTCTCCGGCATGTCCAAACCCCAGATCCTGCACGCGCTCGACTCCCTGGAGCGACTGGACCAGGAGCAGAGCCACACGCTTCCACGGCAACCGCCCCAGTGCTGCAGGAACCACGGCAACACGCCGGCCACGCCTCCCACCTCTTCATCCTCCTCCCTCCTCGCCCCCTCCCCCTCCCCGTCGCCTAGCAACGAGGCCTCCCCGCCCCCCCAGGGGCAGTCATTCAGCTACGACCTGGAGGAGTGGGATGTAGAGGAGCGAGTGGAGGAGTACATGAGGTAATTCATTCACTCGCAATGCAGAGAACTACCACAGGGGGCGCTGTAGAGCAGGCAAAGCAATGCCCTCCATCAATGTCAAGCAGACCAGCGTTTGGGCTCTAGTGTCTTCATCAGTGTTATTGAAAGCACAAGGAAACAGTGCAGACCAGCTAATATGTGCAGTCTGCTAATACTCTTTCTCTCTCTCAGGAGGGACAGCAGTGTGGTGAAGGAGGAAATCAAAGTCTTTTTAAACAACCGGAGGATCTCCCAAGCCATCGTGGGGCAGGTCACAGGTAACAGGGTCACTGCAGGGTCTGGACCCCCTCCAGCCAGCGCTGACCGTCTGGGACAGTCACTTTGCGTCTTTGAGAACGGAAGCCGAGGATAAGAGTTGTTTTTGCTCAAAATGCACAGCTGGGAAGAAGCTTGAGCCGGCAGTGCTGTGGGAGACAGCAGGGAGAGGAGGTGCGGGCAGTGAAACCAAGCCTGTGCTGGTCTCTGCTTTATACCTTGTGCTCTGTTATAGGAGACAGTGCGTGGCTGTGCTATGCTGTGTTTCCTGTGCTGTGTTTTGCTATGCTTTCCTGTCCTGTGTTTTGTGTGCTCCCTGTTCCTCTGCAGTGTTGTGTGGTGCAGAGAGGCCAGGCCCAGGCTCTGGTTTCACTGACTGATCTATACTGAGCTCTCCATAGCCACAGGGACCAGGAGAGCTGGAGGGGCTGGCTGGGTAAAGTGATACCGTACTGGAGAACAGCACTGCAGCTCGGAACGCAATCACTCACCCACAGACGCACACACACACACACATATATATATATATATATATATATGCATATATGCACACACACACTCTCACACACCAACACATGCAAACACACACAGAAGGACCAGTTAGATCTATGGAGTCTGTACCATCGGCTCATTCTGATGAATTTTAAACATGCTCTTTCGTCTTTGCCCACCTCATCCCATACCTTTCCAATCAATCCCATTGCAGGAATCAGTCAGAGCTACATCTCACAGTGGCTGCTGCAGCAGGGGCTGGAGATGAGTGACCCCAAAAAGAGAGCCTTCTACCGCTGGTACCTGCTGGAGCGCAGCAGCCCAGGTGAGAGAGACAGCCAAGGGGACAGGGGGGGTACACTATAGCCCCTGGGATGGAAGGAAGACTCCCAGTGCGTAGCAGTTTGATCCTGGTTCTAGTATGAGTTTGATGAGACACACCTGAGCTTGTTACACTGGGGTTAATCAAGCTTGTAGTGAAACCTGGAATGGGTGAAAGTGCTATGCAACAGGAGGCAAGACTTTGCAATAGGGATCCCGGTGCAGGTAATGGTCTTGATGGCTACCTCTACTGTGTAATGTATACAAACTTCACTGAAATAGCATATTGCATGTGTCGTATGTAATGCATGCGCTGTAGATCTCAAAAGTATTTTTTAAGTTGCAGCAATCGCCCTTCTTTCACGGGCTGTACACAGACAGAACTGTAGATGCACACAATGATCCAGAGGCAGTGTGAGGCTGCAGTGTTTACCTCTCTCCCTCGCACGCTGTCTCCCAGGGACCACGCTGTCTGTACGGCCCCTGTGTGGCCCTGTGAAGGAGGAGCCGGAGTGGAGCGGGAGCCTGGGAGGGGGCGTGTCTTTGAGGCTGCGTCGCGGGAGCCGCTTCACCTGGAGGAAGGAGTGCCTGTCCGTCATGGAGAGGTGAGGGGGGCTCTGTTTTACCATTATTTACTGTTTAAGACACTGAGAAAGACGCTTGTCGTTGAAGTTCTTAAGCTTCAGTATCACTGGATTTAACACCACTGGGTGTGTAAGAAGCACAGCGGGTATTTAGTGTGATGCAGGTTAAGGGTTTTTATTTCTAATTTTAAAAGGTTGAGTAAAAGTGTGAATGACATTCCTGTAATCAGAAAGCCCTGTCCTGCAATCACAGCTCCAGTAATAACATTGCTAACTCACTGTGCTTTATCAGGCTCAGCTGAAGGTCTGTCTTCGTTGTTTCCAATCGTAGCTTCTTCCATGAGAACCAGTATCCCGAAGAGTCCAAGAGAGAGGAGATCGCTGGAGCCTGCAACGCCGTCATTCAGAAACCAGCCGGTCAGTGTCCCAGTCCCTCTGTCCAGCTGGTCAGTGCCCCAGTCTCTCTCTGTGCAGCTGGTCAGTGCCCCAGTCTCTCTCTCTGTGCAGCTGGTCAGTGCCCCAGTCTCTCTCTCTCTCTCTCTATACAGCTGGTCAGTGCCCCAGTCTCTCTCTCTGTGTGCAGCTGGTCAGTGCCCCAGTCTCTCTCTGTGTGTGCAGCTGGTCAGTGCCCCAGTCTCTCTCTCTCTGTGCAGCTAGTCAGTGCCCCAGTCTCTCTCTCTGTGCAGCTGGTCAGTGCCCCAGTCTCTCTCTCTCTCTGTGCAGCTGGTCAGTGCCCCAGTCTCTCTCTCTGTGCCGCTGGTCAGTGCCCCAGTCTCTCTCTCTGCAGCTGGTCAGTGCCCCAGTCTCTCTCTCTGTGCCGCTGGTCAGTGCCCCAGTCTCTCTCTCTGTGTGCAGCTGGTCAGTGCCCCAGTCTCTCTCTCTGTGCAGCTGGTCAGTGCCCCAGTCTCTCTCTCTGCAGCTGGTCAGTGTCCCAGTCTCTCTCTCTGTGCCGCTGGTCAGTGCCCCAGTCTCTCTCTCTGTGTGCAGCTGGTCAGTGCCCCAGTCTCTCTCTCTGTGCAGCTGGTCAGTGCCCCAGTCTCTCTCTCTCTCTCTGTGCAGCTGGTCAGTGTCCCAGTCTCTCTCTCTCTGCAGCTGGTCAGTGCCCCAGTCTCTCTCTCTCTCTCTCTGTGCAGCTGGTCAGTGTCCCAGTCTCTCTCTCTGTGCAGCTGGTCAGTGCCCCAGTCTCTCTCTCTGTGCAGCTGGTCAGTGCCCCAGTCTCTCTCTCTGTGCAGCTGGTCAGTGCCCCAGTCTCTCTCTCTGTCTGTGCAGCTGGTCAGTGCCCCAGTCTCTCTCTCTCTCTCTCTCTGTGCAGCTGGTCAGTGCCCCAGTCTCTCTCTCTGTCTGTGCAGCTGGTCAGTGCCCCAGTCTCTCTCTCTCTCTCTCTGTGCAGCTGGTCAGTGCCCCAGTCTCTCTCTCTGTCTGTGCAGCTGGTCAGTGTCCCAGTCTCTCTCTCTCTCTCTCTCTGTGCAGCTGGTCAGTGCCCCAGTCTCTCTCTCTATACAGCTGGTCAGTGCCCCAGTCTCTCTCTCTCTCTCTCTGTCTGTGCAGCTAGTCAGTGCCCCAGTCTCTCTCTCTGTCTGTGCAGCTGGCCAGTGCCCCAGTCTCTCTCTCTCTCTCTGTGCAGCTGGTCAGTGCCCCAGTCTCTCTGCAATGCCCATCTTTACTGTAATGTGCGTTTCTTCCAAAACAGAACTCTTACCTACATAGCCGAGTGTAAAACAAGGAGGATTTACGGTTTGTTTTCAGTAGTTACAATCACTTCAAAGACACTAGGATTCTTCTCTACAGGTTTGAGGCATACCAGTAGCCGCCGTCATTTCCTCAATCTCAGCAGGCTTCCTCCAGCTCAGTGTGGGCACAGGGTCCAGGCTGCTGTAAAGCACTAGTTTCCATTTGTTTTTCACTAGCTAGCTTTTGTCTCGCAGGCTCCCGGCTGTCAGAGTTCGAGAAGGTCACGGCTCTGAAGGTCTACAACTGGTTTGCAAACCGGAGGAAAGAGATGAAGAGGAGGGCCAATATAGGTACGCTGCCCCCTGCAGTCTCCACCCGGCACTGCAGGTTGAGACACCCCAGACTGCCCTTCATTGAGCGTCATGTGATCCCGTCTGTATTTATTTATTTATTTTTTTTTTGGTCAGCAGAAGCCGCTATCCTGGAGAGCCACGGAATAGATGTGCACAGCCCGAGCTGCCAATCAAACAGTGATGACATCGAGGGGGCGGAGTTACACGACACAGTGAGTCAGCTTGTATGTTACCCTTCAGCCCAAAAAAGTTTACAGAACAGGTTTAAAAAAAAAAAAAAAATTACCTGTCACTTTGTGCACCTAGCATGATTATAAGATTCATAAGTCTGTCTCTCATTCACAATACAAAATGTTTCATGTATTTTCTTTTAAAAGGCTGATCTCACCTCGGGGAACGCCCCCCAGCAGGAGCCCCTCTCATTGGCCGAGCAGGCAGTGACGCTGCACAGCCCGGTCCTGCGGCTGGCCAATCAGAAGGCTGGAGAGCTGAAGAGGGAGGCGGTCGAGGAGGAGTGAGCGGGCAGCTGTCCTGATCAATCGATCTGTTGACGCGAGGGAGCTGGTCCAATCCCGCGGAAGTACAGCTCCTCCTAGCCACTCCCCCTTCCTGGAGTCGGGCCAATGAGGTGCCAGGGACTCTCCTGAGCGATATCGCCGGCCTCTTGGCTAGCCAATCAGCAGCTCCGCTTCGGGGGTTGATGGACACAGTATGTAATCACGATAATTATACTATTAATACTAATAAGGAAGATATCTACAGTAATAATATCTATGTATAACGCTTTCCAGAACCGTCTTAGTGTAAACCTGCTTTTTGAAAACGAGAAAGGAACGAAGTGTCTGGAAAGAGAGTGTCAGAACTCAGCGGATGGAAGTGCGGTGGCACGTTTCACGTTTGTTTAAAATCACTTTTTTTTTTTGGCAGGGGTTTGTTGAATTTATCCCTGAAGTTACCCTTCTAATGAATTATTATTTTTGGCCCTGCTATTTCAATGCGAAGGTTGTTTTTCGAGAATGCCTTTAAGGGTGTGACATGTAACCCCCCCCCCCCCGCCCCCCTCCCCAAAACGGCTGCTGGCTGCACTGCAATCTAGTGCCTTTAGACTGTTAGATCACAAACCCTGTGAAAACATTCAGTTGTTTTTTATTTAAATCATGTACCCTCAATAAAATAAATATAACAAATTAAATAAAACCTCCTGTTTCTCAGATTCCTTTCTGGTCACTGCTTTGATTCAGAGCACTCAGCGTTGAGTTCTCTACACTAGACTGTATTGAATTAGCTGCTCTCAGATCTCCAGTACAGCACTGGGTTCTCTAGACTAGACTGTATTGAATTAGCTGCTCTCAGATCCCCAGTACAGCACTGAGTTCTCTATACTAGACTGTATTGAATTAGCTGCTCTCAGATCCCCAGTACAGCACTGAGTTCTCTACACTAGACTGTATTGAATTAGCTGCTCTCAGATCTCCAGTACAGCACTGGGTTCTCTAGACTAGACTGTATTGAATTAGCTGCTCTCAGATCCCCAGTACAGCACTGGGTTCTCTAGACTAGACTGTATTGAATTAGCTGGCTCTCAGATCTCCAGTACAGCACTGAGTTCTCTACACTAGACTGTATTGAATTAGCTGCTCTCAGATCTCCAGTACAGCACTGAGTTCTCTACACTAGACTGTATTGAATTAGCTGGCTCTCAGATCCACAGTACAGCACTGAGTTCTCTACACTAGACTGTATTGAATTAGCTGGCTCTCAGATCCCCAGTACAGCACCGAGTTCTCTACACTAGACTGTATTGAATTAGCTGCTCTCAGATCCCCAGTACAGCATTGAGTTCTCTACACTAGACTGTATTGAATTAGCTGCTCTCAGATCCCCAGTACAGCACTGAGTTCTCTATACTAGACTGTATTGAATTAGCTGCTCTCAGATCCCCAGTACAGCACTGAGTTCTCTATACTAGACTGTATTGAATTAGTTGCTCTCAGATCCACAGCACTGAGTTCTCTACACTAGACTGTATTGAATTAGCTGCTCTCAGATCCCCAGTACAGCACTGAGTTCTCTATACTAGACTGTATTGAATTAGCTGGCTCTCAGATCTCCAGTACAGCACTGAGTTCTCTGCACTAGACTGTATTGAATTAGCTGGCTCTCAGATCCCCAGTACAGCACTGAGTTCTCTACACTAGACTGTATTGAATTAGCTGGCTCTCAGATCTCCAGTACAGCACTGAGTTCTCTACACTAGACTGTATTGAATTAGCTGGCTCTCAGATCTCCAGTACAGCACTGAGTTCTCTACACTAGACTGTATTGAATTAGCTGCTCTCAGATCCACAGTACAGCACTGAGTTTTCTATACTAGACTGTATTGAATTAGCTGCTCTCAGATCCACAGTACAGCACTGAGTTCTCTACACTAGACTGTATTGAATTAGCTGCTCTCAGATCCCCAGTACAGCACTGAGTTCTCTATACTAGACTGTATTGAATTAGCTGGCTCTCAGATCCACAGTACAGCACTGAGTTTTCTATACTAGACTGTATTGAATTAGCTGCTCTCAGATCCACAGTACAGCACTGAGTTCTCTACACTAGACTGTATTGAATTAGCTGCTCTCAGATCCACAGCACTGAGTTCTCTACACTAGACTGTATTGAATTAGCTGCTCTCAGATCCACAGTACAGCACTGAGTTCTCTATACTAGACTGTATTGAATTAGCTGGCTCTCAGATCCCCAGTACAGCACTGAGTTCTCTACACTAGACTGTATTGAATTAGCTGCTCTCAGATCTCCAGTACAGCACTGAGTTCTCTACACTAGACTGTATTGAATTAGCTGGCTCTCAGATCCCCAGTACAGCACTGAGTTCTCTACACTAGACTGTATTGAATTAGCTGCTCTCAGATCCACAGTACAGCACTGAGTTCTCTATACTAGACTGTATTGAATTAGCTGCTCTCAGATCCACAGTACAGCACTGAGTTCTCTACACTAGACTGTATTGAATTAGCTGCTCTCAGATCCACAGTACAGCACTGAGTTCTCTACACTAGACTGTATTGAATTAGCTGGCTCTCAGATCTCCAGTACAGCACTGAGTTCTCTACACTAGACTGTATTGAATTAGCTGGCTCTCAGATCCCCAGTACAGCACTGAGTTCTCTACACTAGACTGTATTGAATTAGCTGCTCTCAGATCCACAGTACAGCACTGAGTTCTCTATACTAGACTGTATTGAATTAGCTGCTCTCAGATCCACAGTACAGCACTGAGTTCTCTACACTAGACTGTATTGAATTAGCTGCTCTCAGATCCACAGTACAGCACTGAGTTCTCTACACTAGACTGTATTGAATTAGCTGCTCTCAGATCCACAGTACAGCACTGAGTTCTCTACACTAGACTGTATTGAATTAGCTGCTCTCAGATCCACAGTACAGCACTGAGTTTTCTATACTAGACTGTATTGAATTAGCTGGCTCTCAGATCCACAGCACTGAGTTCTCTACACTAGACTGTATTGAATTAGCTGGCTCTCAGATCCACAGCACTGAGTTCTCTACACTAGACTGTATTGAATTAGCTGCTCTCAGATCCACAGCACTGAGTTCTCTATACTAGACTGTATTGAATTAGCTGCTCTCAGATCCACAGTACAGCACTGAGTTCTCTACACTAGACTGTATTGAATTAGCTGCTCTCAGATCCCCAGTACAGCACTGAGTTCTCTACTCTAGACTGTATTGAATTAGCTGCTCTCAGATCCACAGTACAGCACTGAGTTCTCTACACTAGACTGTATTGAATTAGCTGCTCTCAGATCTCCAGTACAGCACTGAGTTCTCTACACTAGACTGTATTGAATTAGCTGCTCTCAGATCCACAGTACAGCACTGAGTTCTCTACACTAGACTGTATTGAATTAGCTGCTCTCAGATCCACAGTACAGCACTGAGTTCTCTATACTAGACTGTATTGAATTAGCTGGCTCTCAGATCTCCAGTACAGCACTGAGTTCTCTATACTAGACTGTATTGAATTAGCTGCTCTCAGATCCACAGTACAGCACTGAGTTCTCTACACTAGACTGTATTGAATTAGCTGCTCTCAGATCTCCAGTACAGCATTGAGTTCTCTATACTAGACTGTATTGAATTAGCTGGCTCTCAGATCCACAGTACAGCACTGAGTTCTCTACACTAGACTGTATTGAATTAGCTGCTCTCAGATCTCCAGTACAGCATTGAGTTCTCTATACTAGACTGTATTGAATTAGCTGGATTTCAGATCCACAGTACAGCACTGAGTTCTCTATACTAGACTGTATTGAATTAGCTGCTCTCAGATCCACAGTACAGCACTGAGTTCTCTATACTAGACTGTATTGAATTAGCTGCTCTCAGATCTCCAGTACAGCATTGAGTTCTCTATACTAGACTGTATTGAATTAGCTGGATTTCAGATCCACAGTACAGCACTGAGTTCTCTATACTAGACTGTATTGAATTAGCTGCTCTCAGATCCACAGTACAGCACTGAGTTCTCTATACTAGACTGTATTGAATTAGCTGCTCTCAGATCCACAGTACAGCACTGAGTTCTCTATACTAGACTGTATTGAATTAGCTGCTCTCAGATCCACAGTACAGCACTGAGTTCTCTACACTAGACTGTATTGAATTAGCTGCTCTCAGATCCACAGTACAGCACTGAGTTCTCTATACTAGACTGTATTGAATTAGCTGGCTCTCAGATCTCCAGTACAGCACTGAGTTCTCTACACTAGACTGTATTGAATTAGCTGCTCTCAGATCTCCAGTACAGCACTGAGTTCTCTACACTAGACTGTATTGAATTAGCTGCTCTCAGATCCACAGTACAGCACTGAGTTCTCTATACTAGACTGTATTGAATTAGCTGGCTCTCAGATCTCCAGTACAGCACTGAGTTCTCTACACTAGACTGTATTGAATTAGCTGCTCTCAGATCCACAGTACAGCACTGAGTTCTCTATACTAGACTGTATTGAATTAGCTGGCTCTCAGATCTCCAGTACAGCACTGAGTTCTCTACACTAGACTGTATTGAATTAGCTGCTCTCAGATCTCCAGTACAGCACTGAGTTCTCTATACTAGACTGTATTGAATTAGCTGGCTCTCAGATCTCCAGTACAGCACTGAGTTCTCTACACTAGACTGTATTGAATTAGCTGCTCTCAGATCTCCAGTACAGCACTGAGTTCTCTACACTAGACTGTATTGAATTAGCTGCTCTCAGATCCACAGTACAGCACTGAGTTCTCTACACTAGACTGTATTGAATTAGCTGGCTCTCAGATCCACAGTACAGCACTGAGTTCTCTATACTAGACTGTATTGAATTAGCTGCTCTCAGATCCCCAGTACAGCACTGAGTTCTCTACACTAGACTGTATTGAATTAGCTGCTCTCAGATCTCCAGTACAGCACTGAGTTCTCTACACTAGACTGTATTGAATTAGCTGCTCTCAGATCCACAGTACAGCACTGAGTTCTCTATACTAGACTGTATTGAATTAGCTGCTCTCAGATCTCCAGTACAGCGCTGAGTTCTCTACACTAGACTGTATTGAATTAGCTGCTCTCAGATCCACAGTACAGCACTGAGTTCTCTATACTAGACTGTATTGAATTAGCTGCTCTCAGATCTCCAGTACAGCACTGAGTTCTCTACACTAGACTGTATTGAATTAGCTGGCTCTCAGATCTCCAGTACAGCACTGAGTTCTCTACACTAGACTGTATTGAATTAGCTGCTCTCAGATCTCCAGTACAGCACTGAGTTCTCTACACTAGACTGTATTGAATTAGCTGCTCTCAGATCCCCAGTACAGCACTGAGTTCTCTATACTAGACTGTATTGAATTAGCTGCTCTCAGATCTCCAGTACAGCACTGAGTTCTCTACACTAGACTGTATTGAATTAGCTGGCTCTCAGATCTCCAGTACAGCACTGAGTTCTCTACACTAGACTGTATTGAATTAGCTGCTCTCAGATCTCCAGTACAGCACTGAGTTCTCTACACTAGACTGTATTGAATTAGCTGGATTTCAGATCCACAGTAATGAGCTGATTATTTCCCCAAATACAACTGGACTGCTTCATTTCAAAATGTTTAAAAAAAGTATTTTTATTCACATAAATATTTACAAAACTATTTTTTTTCCTCCCTCCCGAGTCTGCATTTCTGAAGCGATGCATTTCATTTTTTTTTTTTGTTCATGAAATCTTCACAAACCCTTCAAGTGTGTGTTCTGAAGCCACTGCCACAGGCTTCACTGCTGCTTACATGCATGTGGGAGCAGCTTGCAGAGGTCTGCTGGCAGTTCAGCTCACAGAGGGCTGGGAGCAAGACGTCCGAGACTGGAAAGGAATGGGAGTGTTGTCTGTCTGTCCAGCCCACTTCGCTCCCTGCGTCTCACACATACTCCCCGCAGTCTGAAATGATCACCTTCTGCTTGGTCTTTCCGTCCTTCGAACCCTGAGCCTGGGAACACAATGAAAACCTCAGCATCTTTCTCACAGGATGATTTTTGGTTCTGTAAACAACGTTATCTTTCCCTCTCCCTCTATATCCAATCCTCACCTACCCCATTCCCTCCATCCGCTCCTCTCCCCTCCCCCAGTATACCCTCCCTCCCTCCCCATCTCCACGGCTCTCCCCTCCCCCAGTATACCCTTTCTCCCTCCCTCCTCACCTCCATGGCTCTCAGCACCTCCAGTATACCCTCCCTCCCTCCCCATCTCCACGGCTCTCCCCTCCCCCAGTATACCCTTTCTCCCTCCCTCCTCACCTCCATGGCTCTCAGCACCTCCAGTATACCCTCCCTCCCTCCCCATCTCCACGGCTCTCCCCTCCCCCAGTATACCCTTTCTCCCTCCCTCCCCACCTCCATGGCTCTCAGCACCTCCAGTATACCCTCCCTCCCTCCTCTCCCCCGGTATACCCTCCCTCCTCACCTCCATGGCTCTCAGCACCTCCAGTCCCTCCATCAGCTCTCCGAACACCACATGCTTCCCGTCCAGCCAGTCTGTCTTGTCACAGGTGATGAAGAACTGGGAGCCATTGCTGTTGGGACCCGAGTTCGCCATCGACAGCTGAGCTGTGAAACGCACAGAGAGCAAGTGCGAGAGAGAGAGACACTGAGACTGCTGTGAAACATTTCCTCTATATTTCCAGTCCTACCTGCTCAAGCCTAGCCCAGTATGGAAGTACAGCGTATGCAGTCAAACCAAAATGATAACTGATAAAGAAATGTGATTTATAGCTGGTTTATATACATGATCTCCCTGCCCATCATAATGCTAATTTGATTT
Source organism: Acipenser ruthenus (assembly GCF_902713425.1). Taxonomy (NCBI): domain Eukaryota; kingdom Metazoa; phylum Chordata; class Actinopteri; order Acipenseriformes; family Acipenseridae; genus Acipenser; species Acipenser ruthenus. Next base: position 577,404 of record NC_081213.1, read on the forward strand.
TATTGCACATTGTACTTCATCAGGACCATATTGTGTCCTTCGTGTAGTTACACCACTAGCTATACTGGCTTCTGATGCATTATCTATCAGTGCCAGTACGAGGTCCCCTCCCCTACCCCAGCCCTGCTCTACCTGGGGCGGTGTGCTTCAGTATGAAGATCTCGTTGTTGAATTTCTTCTGATGCATTATCTATCAGTGCCAGTACGAGGTCCCCTCCCCTACCCCAGCCCTGCTCTACCTGGGGCGGTGTGCTTCAGTATGAAGATCTCGTCGTTGAATTTCTTCTGATGCATTATCTATCAGTGCCAGTACGAGGTCCCCTCCCCTGCCCCAGCCCTGCTCTACCTGGGGCGGTGTGCTTCAGTATGAAGTTCTCGTCGTCGAATTTCTTCCCGTAGATGGACTTGCCACCTGTGCCGTTGTGGTTGGTGAAGTCGCCCCCCTGGCACATGAACTGGGGGATGATCCTGTGGAAGCTGCTGCCCTTGTATCCGAAGCCCTTCTCGTGGGTGCACAGGCAGCGGAAATTCTCTGGAGACAGGGGGAGGGGGAGACAGGTGAGAGTGAGAAGAGAAGGAGGAGGAGGATGGGGGGGGGGGCTTTCAAAAGCACCTGCCACCTTCTTATTGGTCATCTCCTTCTGTTAGATTTGCTACACTAACTTTGGCAGCGCTTGTATTTCTGGCTATGCTCTTAGTGGTAGTGACCTTTGCAAACTCAATCTGATTGGAGTCCCCAGGTTTGGAAACACTTGCTCTAGATTAAATACAATAATAATAATAATAATAATAATAATAATAATAATAATAATAATAATAATAATAATAAAATCTAACGTATATAAAGTAAAATAAAGCTAATTTGTAATCTAACTCAACAGTGCAGAACCTGCATCTCGTGTATAAGCACTTTGTTTGTCCTCAGTAAGCCAGCGTGCTCTCTTGTATTGGCGCTGCGTGTCTGAAATCCCTCGGCAGCGGACAGAAGAGAGCATCACCTGCAGTCATGGGTACGATGTCGGCTCTCAGGAGGAATCGCAGACGCCCAGCTGGCTTGTTCCCGATCTTGATGTCCATGTAGACCTGTGGGTTTGCACGGCCTTTCTTAGCCGGGGGCTCGCCCTGCAACACAGGCAGAACATCCACAGCTGTTAAAACACTCCTCCCGCGCTCCAGGACAAGAAGGCCTTGAGGAACACAGCCAGCTGAAATGCCCGTCGCTGAAGGGGAGCCCAGCAAGACGCTCCCCGACAGGGACGGCAGTGTGGCCTGACTACAATACTGACAGCGATGACCTCGCTCACCTCCTGCGTGTCGGGCTGGGCGGAGTCCCCGCTCGCCTCCACCCCCTCACCCTCCTCCGCAGTCTTCCCTGAAAACTTCTTCAGCCAATCATCATCCGTCCACACTGAAGAGAGAGAGAGAGAGAGAGAGAGAGAGAGAGAGAGAGAGAGAGAGAGAGAGAGGAGGCATTTCTGTCATTTTATTTATTCATTTACCCACATATTTCATTGCACGATGCTCCCTTGATAATTAAGCCAGGTGGGCATGTTGACAGTAAATTGTACATGTGCTATATTTCACTGTACCAGGTAGAGGGGGGTTCAGGAGAGCAGGCAGGTAGAGCGAGGTTTGGATAGAATGGAAAGCTATAGGGAGGTATGGAATGGTATAGGGAGGTATAGAAAGGTACAGGGAGGTATAGAAAGGTATAGGGAGGTATAGAAAGGTATAGGGAGGTATAGAAAGGTACAGGGAGGTATAGAAAGGTATAGGGAGGTACAGGGAGGTTCTGCACAGTCGCTGCTGACCTGCCCGGGAGGAGCCCTCCTTAATCCTCATGGGCTTGGCGATATTCACACGGATCGTCCGTCCGAACAGCTCAGCCTCGTTCTGCAGGGAGAGGGAGACAGGAGGGGATTCACATCTCAACCCAGCTCAGCCCAATCCAACCCAATCCAGCCCAGCACAACCCAGCTCAGCCCAAACCAACCCAGCCCAGCTCAACCCAATCCAGCCCAGCACAACCCAAACCAGCACAACCCAGCTCAGCCAAACCAACCCAGCTCAACCCAATCCAGCCCAGCCCAGCCCAGCCCAAACCAACCCAGCCCAGCCCAGCACAACCCAGCTCAACCCAATCCAGCCCAGCTCAGCCCAAACCAACCCAGCTCAGCCCAAACCAACCCAGCCCAGCCCAAACCAACCCAGCCCAGCCCAGCACAACCCAATCCAGCCCAGCTCAGCCCAAACCAACCCAGCTCAGCCCAAACCAACCCAGCTCAGCCCAAACCAACCCAGCCCAGCCCAAACCAACCCAGCCCAGCCCAGCACAACCCAATCCAGCCCAGCTCAACCCAGCCCAGTGTAACAAAGGCAGCGTCGCCAGGGCTCTCCTCACCATGTTGTCGATAGCAGCTGCAGCATCCTGGATGTAAAGAGAAGGAGAAAAAAATAGCACAGTAAGAAAGACAGACAGACTGGCACCTCCTAGTATCCCCCCGGAGACTCTCAATAACTCAAGGGTCATCACAACTGGTAAACTGGGGGGGGGGTAATACAATGCGTGTTTACTTTCACATAAAGAATATATACACTAGTCAAGTTACTTGAACCCAAGTCCAGAGTACTCATCTCTTCAGTGCAGCATCGCTACTTGTGCTGTGAGAGATGGAGGTTCAGCTGATTGCAGTACAGCGCACAGCCACTAGATGGGTGCCGCAGCCTTCTCTACACAGCTCAGTATTTCACCCTCCCAGTCCCGCACACTCACCTCTGCCATCTCAAACTCGATGAACGCAAAGCCTCGGTGTTTCTCTGGAGAAACAGAGACAGGCATTTGAAATCATTCATTGTACACAAAACTGTTACACCAGACAACTACCCCCCTGAAGAAGCGCATAGTTAAACGGGATGGGTGAACCTGCTACGCATCAGGCTATGCATTGATTATGTGAGGATGCTGTGTGGTCCAGTGGTTAAAGAAAAGGGCTTGTAACCAGGAGGTCCCCGGTTCAAATCCCACCTCAGCCACTGTCTCATTGTGTGTCCCTGAGCAAGTCACTTCACCTCCTTGTGCTCTGTCTTTCGGGTGAGACGTAATTGTAAGTGACTCTGCAGCTGATGCATAGTTCACACACCCGAGTCTCTGTAAGTCGCCTTGGATAAAGGTGTCTGCTAAATAAACAATTAATAATTAATAATAATAATAATGTGAGGTTCCCATCGCTGCTGTGTGCCTGTCTGGTGACGGTGCAGGGAGCTCTCACCGGTCTCGTAGTCCAGAGGGATCTGGATATCGGAGATGTCTCCGAAGGGAATGAAGGCAGCGTGGAGCACCTTCTCATCCACCTCCTCCGCGATGCCGCCTGCGGGACACAAGCACACGGGGCTTCAAACATGCATAATGAGGAGAGGAGGGGGTGTTTAAAAAGAGACAGAGTGCCGTTTCGTGCAGCTGGGGTGAATGCCAGAACAAACTCTTTGACACTTGAATTATTAAAACTCAAGAGTGTGTTTTATATATAATTCATAGCACTGCTGGTCACAGCGTACTATATATCACAAACAACACCGCCGACTTTAACGATCATAAGTGCTGCTGATTTGAACACAAACTCAAAGCATGTAATCCGAGAGACTCGCTCTACAGCTTTACATTCAGGCATTTAAAAACCATCCTGCAGGATCCGCATCAACAGATACATCTCCGTGACGTGGAAGCCTTCGCAAACACGGCACCTCGTATTATTAAACACGCCTAGCTCATGTTGTAAATCCTGCTTGTTTGATTTATCTTATCAAAATGCTCTCACCAATGTAAAGTACGCGCTTCGTCGACGCCATCGTTGCTGTACCCTTTACCCTCTAACCCCGCCTTGCCCCGCCCTTTCCTGTGCAGTCCCGCTGTGTCTCGAACACGTGGTTTGAGAGCGAGGCAGGGCTGACTCGTCATTCTCAATACCTGCCTGGACAGATTATTAGGAACCCAGCTTAATTGTGTTTTGGACTCACCTTTGTGTGAACGGGCTGCTCCTCGTGCATGCATTACATGCAAATTTGCCACGATAAATCCGTGCGTTCATTTTTCAGTTTCCCCATGGTTTATACTGTGCTTTACCAGATCTCCCTGTGCTTTACAATGCTTCCCTATGCTTTACCAGACCTCTCTGTGCTTTACAATGCTTCCCTATGCTTTACCAGACCTCTCTGTGCTTTACAATGCTTCCCTATGCTTTACCAGACCTCTCTGTGCTTTACAATGCTTCCCTATGCTTTACCACACCTCTGTGCTTTACAATGCTTCCCTATGCTTTACCAGACCTCTCTGTGCTTTACAATGCTTCCCTATGCTTTACCAGACCTCTCTGTGCTTTACAATGCTTCCCTATGCTTTACCACACCTCTGTGCTTTACAATGCTTCCCTATGCTTTACCAGACCTCTCTGTGCTTTACAATGCTTCCCTATGCTTTACCAGACCTCTCTGTGCTTTACAATGCTTCCCTATGCTTTACCAGACCTCTCTGTGCTTTACAATGCTTCCCTATGCTTTACCAGACCTCTCTGTGCTTTACAATGCTTCCCTATGCTTTACCAGACCTCTCTGTGCTTTACAATGCTTCCCTATGCTTTACCAGACCTCTCTGTGCTTTACAATGCTTCCCTATGCTTTACCAGACCTCTCTGTGCTTTACAATGCTTCCCTATGCTTCCCTATGCTTTACCAGACCTCTCTGTGCTTTACAATGCTTCCCTATGCTTTACCACACCTCTCTGCTTTACAATGCTTCCCTATGCTTTACCAGACCTCTCTGTGCTTTACAATGCTTCCCTATGCTTTACCACACCTCTCTGCTTTACAATGCTTCCCTATGCTTTACCAGACCTCTCTGTGCTTTACAATGCTTCCCTATGCTTTACCAGACCTCTCTGTGCTTTACAATGCTTCCCTATGCTTTACCAGACCTCTCTGTGCTTTACAATGCTTCCCTATGCTTTACCAGACATCTCTGTGCTTTACCAGACCTCTCTGTGCTTTACAATGCTTCCCTATGCTTTGCTCTGAGTTCCTGTCTGAGAAGGCGTCTGTGTTTTATTCTTCTAAAACATAAACAGTCACAGAAGAAAGACGGGCAGGTGAATCATTTCATTTCTTTATTGTGAAAGTCATTCATCACACAGACCAGGCTTAACCCAATCCTGGCCAAAACTCCACCAAACAACCTTTCAACCAGAAAACACAAAAACACACACAAAAAAAACACATTCTCCTTTATTTACTCTCTCTCTCTGAAAGAAAATGTCTTTTTTTTATTTTTCATATTGATTTGTCCTGGCCACAGGGAAATAAATAATTGTTAAAACAAATCTTTAACCCTTGTCAATTGATTTTGTTTTAATATATATTTAAATATCTTTGTATATTATTTTTACATTTACTAAAATAGAATTTAAAAGAAAGTTTTGTATCCTTCAATAAGTTAATGCAGTTCTCCATGATTTCTGCCAGTCGGTGACGTGCTCCGGCATTCTGGCTGGGCGAGGGGCTCCCTGCTGTACGATGGGGGTCTCACACGGGCTCCTCACTGTTAGGAGGTGGCGGCGGGGGTTGGGGTGGCCGTGGGGAGGACCCCCACTTTCTGGGTTGCGTCCTTTTTGGCCTGGTGAGCCTGCAGCACAGCCACGGCCTCCTCCACCTGCGTGGGATAGCGGGCAAGAGAGCCATTACACACAGGCTTCAGCTCCCGGAGCAATGCTGAAACACACCGAGAAAACACTGCAGGACACACATGCTGTGGGCTTGGGTAGTGGTGGAGTCTGGGCTTGTGTAGGGGTGGAGTCTGGGCTTGGGTAGGGGTGGAGTCTGGGCTTGGGTAGGGGTGGAGTCTGGGCTTGTGTAGGGGTGGAGTCTGGGCTTGGGTAGGGGTGGAGTCTGGGCTTGGGTAGGGGTGGAGTCTGGGCTTGGGTAGGGGTGGAGTCTGGGCTTGGGTAGGGGTGGAGTCTGGGCTTGGGTAGGGGTGGAGTCTGGGCTTGTGTAGGGGTGGAGTCTGGGCTTGGGTAGGGGTGGAGTCTTGGCTTGGTTAGGGGTGGAGTCTGGGCTTGGTTAGGGGTGGAGTCTGGGCTTGGTTAGGGGTGGAGTCTGGGCTTGGTTAGGGGTGGAGTCTGGGCTTGGTTAGGGGTGGAGTCTGGGCTTGGTTAGAGGTGGAGTCTGGGCTTGGTTAGGGGTGGAGTCTGGGCTTGGGTAGGGGTGGAGTCTGGGCTTGGTTAGGGGTGGAGTCTGGGCTTGGTTAGGGGTGGAGTCTGGGCTTGGTTAGGGGTGGAGTCTGGGCTTGGGTTCAGTTGAGGGTGGGGTCTGATTTTTGGGGTGTGGTTTTGGGGTCTGGGTTCAGTTAGGGGTGGGGTCTGCTTTTTGGGGTGTGGTTTTGATTTGGGGTGGAACCTGGGTTCAGTTAGGGGTGGGGTCTGTTTTTGGGGTGTGGTTTGGGGGGTTTGGTTAGGGGTGGAGCCTGGGTGCAGTTAGGGGTGGGGTCTGTTTTTTGGGGGTCTGTGTTTGGTTAGGGGTGGGGTCTTTTTTGGGGGTGTGGTTTTGGGGGTTTGGTTAGGGGTGGAGCCTGGGTGCAGTTAGGGGTGGGGTCTGTTTTTTGGGGGTCTGGGTTTGGTACCTTGGAGCGCAGTGACTCGTGGGACTCCAGCATGTGCAGCAGCTCCGAGTTGTCGATCTCCAGCAGCATGCCGGTGATCTTACCAGCCAGGCTGGGGTGCATGGACTGGATCAGAGGGAAGAGACGCTCCCCTGCGGGGGGGAAGAGACACAGGGAGACACTGTCAACAAACTGGACACTGGACCAGCACTCAGAAACCAAAATCACAAGCGCTTCGGCTAGGGCGTTCATCAGAGACACTGAAATGAGAAGACACCGAGTCAAGCAGGCGAGTGTTTCGTCCAGCGATCTATATCTCTCTGCCTCTGTCACTCTCTCTCACTCACCCAGCATCTGTTTCTGCTCCTGGGGGGGTGCTGCTGCCAGCATGGAGGCTGTGAGGGGCTCCTGCCCCTGGACGAGCACAGCCGGCTGAGCCTGAAAAACAAAAAGTTACCCGCTGACAATATGTACTGCAGAAAAGGCATGCATCACATATTGTTAGTAGCATGCTGATTGGCTAGCTAACAGTTCTGCCCCTACCTGCTGCATGCTGATTGGCTGAGCGCTCCGGACTGTGGCGGCGTATTTGTAGGGCGGGACTGCACGGGGGGCGGGGCCAGTAACAGGGAGGCGGGGTCCCAGGGGCTGACTGCCGGCCACTATGGAAAGAGGGAGAGTGAGAGAGCAAGCAAATCTACACAGAAGCACAAGTCTGCTAATGTAAAACCTCGCGCGTGTTTATCCACTGTGCTGCTGTTCCCAGTGCAGCCCCCTCAATACTGCACTCCTCTAACCCAGCAGAGCGCCAGCACGCTGCAGGCACGTGTCTCAAACCTTTCATTTCAGAAGTTACACGGCAGGACCTTTCTACAGCTCTGTAAAGTGTGTTAATCCGCTCTGTGTCGTTTGGAGCAACGTGATTTCACAGAGGACCGCCCCCCCCCCCCCCAACTCTCCTCCCCGGTCCCCCCTCCTCACCCCCTCTCTGTGCTCCGGTGGGGATGACGCGGGGCCCCTGCATGTTGCTGCTGGGTCCCAGGTGTCTCAGGCTGGGTCGGGGGCCGGACTGGCGCAGGGCGTTGGGCACAGACTGGTACCCACCTGGGAGGGAGGGGGAGAGGGCAAACTAGAACATTTACCAACAAGAGGCCCTTCAACACATCAGCGCTCGTCCGGTTCAGACTGATCTCAAAACTTCAGTCGGGTCTGAAAGGATCCCAGTGGTTCAGCATCAACAGTGTGGCTAGGTAACCCTTGGTAACCCTGGGTAACCCTTGGTAACCCACTGATTCACACCCTAATGCCATGACTCAGAAATCTCTAATCTGACAAATCAACAGCTGCTGCTCTGCAGCCAATTGAAGAAGGGCAACGCTGTCCTGGATCAGTTGACGCACACTTTAAACTTGACTTCTGAATTGTAATTATCATTTTGTTTAGGTTTCCCAGCTTTCTGCAGGCAGCAGCGAGACCCTCTGTTTTGCAGAGGTATATCAAATGAGGTCAATACAAGGTCATGTGTCTCACCTTGAGGCCTCCCTCCCTGCTGCTGCCAGCGCGGGCTCGGTCTCACCTGGGCCAGCTGGTTAGGGGAGTAGTAGGTCGCTCTGTTCTGAGCCTGAAGGGAGAAACACACACAGAATCAACACAACACACACCTATACAGAGTCTCACAAATCAACACACACACACACACAGTGCCTGTGGCTACACCTTCTAAAAGTTCACCTCGGTAAACCTGCACAGTAATTCTACAGTGTCACCCTCCCTGCAGTGCCCCCCTCACTCGCCTGGGGCAGGGCTGGCATGAAGTAGCCTCCGGCCGGCTGGAACTGGTTGAGGATGGTGTTGGCTGGCATGGCCCTCATGCCAGCGATGCGCTGCATGTACTGGTTGGTGAGGTGGGCCTTGCGCTCCTCCTTGCGCTGAGCCAGCGCCACGTACAGCGGCTTGGAGCCCACGATGCGCCCGTTCATCTCCGTCACCGCCTTGGTGGCCTCCTCCGGCGAAGAGAAGCACACGAACCCGAAGCCCTTTGAACGGCCCTCCTCCAGCATGACCTGCGCACAGCACGAGGGGAGCGAGGGGTTAATACAGAGTGCTGAGACACACAGAGCGAGACCTGCACACTCTCACACGCACGCACGCACACGGACCCTCCTGAGGCCCCTCTGCTGATCCCCCTCCTCACCTTGGTGCTGGTGATGGAGCCAAAGGGGATGAACTCCTGGCGCAGTTTCTCATCATCGATGGTGTCGTCCAGATTCTTGATGTAGAGATTCACACCCTGAACACAAGGGCAAGACGTTATTATGCGCACCACAGCAGGCTCTATAAGAAACGTGCTCATTCATTATAGCTATTCTTTTGGATTTAAGGAAACAGAACGTTTGTAAGTGTTAGGTGGCTCTAATGAAGCTCTTTGAGTGAGACACACACCCCGACACAGAAAAGAGAACGTGCAAGAGAACGAAACCCACTCTCAGCACTCCCTTACCCTCCCCTATCCCCCCCTCCCCTCCCCTCCCTACCTGGTAGCGGCTGATCCTCTCCTGCTGCAGCTGCTCGAACCTCCTCTTCAGCTCCGCCTGCCGCTCCACCTTCTTCTGAGCACGCCCCACGAACACCAGCTTCCCACCGAGCTCCTTCCCATTCATCTCCTCCACCGCCTGGGAGAGGGGCGAGAGGAGAGGGGTGGGTGAGACTGGACCACAGACCGGTCCAGGTTTTACTACCAGCTTGATTAGCCCCAGTGTGTGCAGGTAGCAGGCTCAGGTGTGTCTTATTAAACTCACTGTGAAAACCAGGCATGGATTAAACTTATTTTCCATCCCTGCACTGTCAAAACGGCGCAATGTGCAGCGCTGTGCAGGCAGCGTAAGGTAATTCACTTCATGCTGTGCAGGTGACTCCCACCTTGCTGGCGTCCTCGTGTTTCTCGTAGCTGACGAATCCGAAGCCTCTTGACTTGCCCGTGGCATCGGTCATGACCTTCACACTCAGGGTCTTACCTGGGCAGGTGAGAGAGAGAGGTCAGCGCAGCACTCACTGCTCACAATCACAATCACAATCAACTGCTTGCAATGCATCCCGTGGAGAACACGACCCTGTTCTGATCCGTTCAGGTTTATTTTACACGGTAGGAATTATACTTTTGTTCTCAAGCTAGTGCAATTCATTTGTATTCAAGAATATCGAATGCTATGAAGAGCCACGTTCATCCCAGCACTAATAATAATGCTAGTCAGCGCGGCTGCTCCCCCTTCAGTTACCGTAGGCGTTGAAGAGCTCCTGCAGCGTCTCGTCGCTCATGTCGTCCCCAAAGTTCTTCACGTACACGTTGGTGAACTCCTTGGCTTTGGCCCCCAGCTCCGCCTCCCGCTCCTTCCGAGACTTGAACCGGCCCACGAACCTGCAAGGAACGGGGGCACAAACCAGCACTGACAAGGGGGTCACCGACAGAGAGAGAGACCCCCACACCAGCACTGACAAGGGGGTCACCGACAGAGAGAGAGAGAGAGACACCCACACCAGCACTGACAAGGGGGTCACCGACAGAGAGACCCCCACACCAGCACTGACAAGGGGGTCACCGACAGAGAGAGAGACCCCCACACCAGCACTGACAAGAGGGTCACCGACAGAGAGAGACCCCCACACCAGCACTGACAAGGGGGTCACCGACAGAGAGAGAGAGAGACCCCCACACCAGCACTGACAAGGGGGTCACCGACAGAGAGAGAGAGAGACCCCCACACCAGCACTGACAAGGGGGTCACCGACAGAGAGAGAGACCCCCACACCAGCACTGACAAGGGGGTCACCGACAGAGAGAGAGACCTCCACACCAGCACTGACAAGGGGGGGTCCCTGTCTGGCTTACCTGCCCATCCCAGATCTAGGTTATCAGGGGTATCTATAAGTTAATATGCACAGGTGACTCCCAACTACAAATGACACACATACTTCAATTCAATATTCAACACTGATGATGCAGCGATTGCTTTTGCTAAACAGTGGGCTTGAAGCCGGAGATGCATTCGCTACCTCACGGTGTGCAGTGGGCGATATTAAGGACCTGCACATTTCTCTTTGTACTTGAACACTATGATAAAGAGCACACACGTGATGTTTTCTGTGCTACTTGCTTTTGAACAGCAAAGTGCTCTGGATACACGATTGCTAGCAGTCTGACACCGGCTCAGCGGACAGCGAGACACTCACACCTTGCGGTCATTCAGCAGCATGCCGTTCATCTTCTCGATGGCCCGGTCCGCAGCATCCTGCGTCTCAAAGTGGACGAAGGCGTAGCCCTTGGAGCCGTTCTCATCACACACCACCTGGAACGGACCAGAACCAGGGGTCCGATTAGAGACCAGAGCTAGCTGTCTGGAGCTTCACTCAAACACACTGTGTCCAGCAAGTCTTGAGAAATAGCAGTGTGGGTTTAAACAGACAAGGGTGTTTAGTGTAGGGTGTAACAACAGGGAGGGAAATAAGACTCCCGTTGCATGGCAGTTTGATCCATTCCTGGTTTTCCTACAAGTTTAATAAGACATACCTGAGCTTGTTACACTTATACACACAGTGGCTAATCAAGCTCATAGTAAAACCTGGAATGGGTGAAACTGCTGTGCAATAGGAGTCTTATTACCAGCCCTGTGGTGCCTTAGCATTTTAACTGTCAGCTACATTTTAGACAACAGTGATGCAAGTATTATTATTATTACTACTGTTATTAATCAAGCTTGTAGTAAAACCTGGAATGGGTGGCACGGCTATGTACTAGGAGTCTTATTTCCATCCCTGAGGGAGTCGGGGCGAGGGTGCGTATGGGTCTGGGAGAGGGTGCGTGCGTATGTGTGTGTGCGTGCAATGCTCTGTTTCTGTCCTGCTTGAATGCTTCGTCTCTTTCTTGTCATTGATTTTTACACTGTGTTATTTCTCTTGCCAGGACCCCCTTGCTCATGAGATGTGTATCTCCAGGCTGTGGGATCTACCTTGCAGGACAGGATGTTCCCGAAGGCGGAGAAGGTATCGTACAGAGCCTTGTTGTCGATGGACTTGTCCAGGTTCTTGATGAACACGTTGCCAACCCCCGACTTCCTCAGGGAGGGGTCTCTCTGCGACCACATGATGCGGATCGGCTTGCCCTTGACCACGTCAAAGTTCATGGTGTCCAGAGCTCTCTCAGCTAGGGAGGGGTGGGGGGGGGACAGTCAGTGAGGGGGGGCACACCTCTCTCTCTCTCACACACACGCAAGCAGTGCAACTGGCAGGGGTTAGGGTGTCAAAGTTAAAGCTGGTTTCACAGACCCCATGTCGCAATAACCCTGCACTCCCTAATGCTACCTCAGGTAAGGTAGGCTGGTGTTACCTGAGGGTCTGCGAACGTTAAACGTTAACTATGAATGTGAAATTGCATCTCAGTTTGATCCATTCCTGGTTTACACTTTGAGTTTAATAAGACACACCTGTGCTGTGTTACCTGCACACTGGGGCCAGTCACACTTGTATTAAAACCTGGAATGGGTGCTGTGCAACAGGAGTCTGAATATATGTTTTAACCTCTTGCTCCTGACACAGTCGGTTGACTCTACTTGGTAAACCGTTCCAGGCGCTGCTGTCCAGCAGCAGAGGGGTTAATGTCGTAAACCATAACAAACTCTGCCGCTACACCCCAGAGCTTCGACACCGACTTCCAGCACGAAGCACAAGTATTTCAGATGTTTCACAAATAGGCAGCTCAAACAATTAAAACTGATCAGCCGCTTGCCTTTCTTGCAATGTAGGAGCTGAACTGGGGTGAGCAGCACACTGATACCTGGATGTGCCTTGTGTCCCTGGGGGACTTCGACGCGGTGCAGTTTTTCAGAGAGGCAGGAGCCCAGGCTTCCACAGCGCTGGGTTTATTTATAGTCTAGCGAGGGGTCCTTCAGAGGAATGTGCGGCAGAGGAATGCAGTTTAACACGACCCGATGACCGGGGCACAGCGAGAGACAGCAACAGCAGGACCGCACTGCCAAACGCAAGCCTGCTTCAGTGCGTAGGGGGAAAAACATCAACAAGCAACCAATGCAACTTCTGCATTCGCAAAGTATCCCAAACGCTGGAGTTCAGAAAGCAAACGAACGCAGAACCCCTCCTCTCCCCAGCGGCATTCATGCATACCCTGCATCACAGGAATAACAAGAAGAATAATAATAATAATAATTCTCCTAGAACCCGACGCAATGGCTTGATTGGCTGTAACTGGATTCAGGTTGCTAAGGTTAGGTCAGCAGGGAGGAGTTGTCGACTCCCCTCCCCCCTCCTCCCTCCTCCCTCCTCCCTCCTCCCTCCTCCCTCCTCCCTCGCTCAGGTTGAACCCAGATGAAAAGAGTGCAGGCGTGAATATCACATCTTCTGCTTTCTGACTGACTGAGATTTCATGTTTTTATTTTACCTGTTCGTTTATCGTCTGGTCTTGTTTTCGTCAGGCTTTTTACTTTATTGATCGTGAATCGCTTTGAGCTGGAAGGAGCTATGTGAAACATTTAGATTGACTGATTTTCTTTTTTTTGGGGGGGGGGGGGGTTATGTATTGAAAACTGGACTGGGTGAAAGTCTGTGCATCTTTATTACATAGTAATAAATTAAATGACTCCCATGGCACTGCCGTTTAAGCCACTGCAGGTTTTAGTGTGAACCTAGACTGCTTGCTCCTCCTGCAGTGCTAACTTGCAATGAAGGCTCACAGTTGAAAACCCTGGGATGGATCACACTGCTCTGCAACGGGAGTCTTGCATGATTCGGGACAGGCAGGGTGGGTTTCAGCACACCTGTTAGTCGAGGCATTCCAAAAACACACCAGAGATGGAAATAAGCCTCCTATTGCATAGCACTTTCACCCATTCCAGGTTTTGACACGAGCTCGCTTAGCCACAGTGTACAGGTAGTAAGTTAAAGAGATTCTTATTAAATCACAGCAAAACCAGGAATGGATGACACTGCTATGCAGTGGGAGTTATTCCCATCCCTGCACACAGACGAATAAAATGAGTGCAGCAAACAAAACAAGGCAAACCATGGTCACAGTGTAAGCACAGCAACGTGCAGAACGGCCTGGCACATTTCCAATGGAAGTGTGTTTCGCATGCCTACCAATGAACAGCATTAATCATGCTGGCGTGTGATCTGTGTCTATCCAGCTCGAGTGTGTTCAAGAGGGGGTTTGCAGCTTCCTTCACCCCAAAAACCAACGAGGAGGAAAATCAAAATCGTCTGGTTTATTTGAGAAACTTGAGCCCCTTTGTTGTCGGCGTGTGTGAGCCTGCATGAGTGGCACAGCTCTTCATCATCGTGAGCTCTCACCACACACAGCACTGAGACTCGCTCCTCCTCCTCCTCCCCTAAGCACCAACGAAGCCCCTCCAGAACTCAATCCGCTTGGAATACGGACCCAGTCCGGCTGCTGAGGGTGGGGTGTGCATGTACAGAGAGAGGTGTGTTTATGTACAATCCCACGGTGTCGCAGTCAGGAGCCCGCTCCAGGTTTTACTGTGAGCTGTACAGCTGCAACACAAGCGCAGGTTATTGTGAATGAAACTCACAGCAATACCAGGAATGGCTCAAACGCACTGTTTGAATGTTATTCATTTTTATTGAGGCAGGTACAGTGTTATGCGGTCCCAGTTGACAGGGATGAGTCCGGCTGTCGCTTACTGGTTACCAGTTCAGCTCAAAACATACCAATACATGACAGCTATTAAACAACCACAGCGATGCAGGCACACACACACACGCACACGCATGCTGGCTGCTGGCAGTCTTACCATCTGCTGGCTGTTGAAAGTTGACATAGGCATAGCCCAAGGAGCGTCTGGTGATCATGTCGCGACAGACTCGGATAGACAGCACCGGCCCCGCTGGGCTGAACTTCTCGTAGAGCATTGCTTCAGTAATATCGGGGTGCAGGTCGCCGACATAGAGAGAAGCCATTGGATAGCTGGTCGCGACCGCCGCCGCCGCCGCCGCGTTCATGGTAAATATTGAAAACGAGTATAGATTGTGTTTAATTTAAAAATGTTTGAACTTTTGATATGCAGGTTGTTTTTTTTTGGCCAAGTTGTCTTTTAATTTTAAAAGGCTGGGCTAAATTATATATTTCAACAATACAAATGAGCGCTTACTAACTATTATAAGTAAGCAACACTGTATTCCTAGTGTGCAAATAAACTAATATAAGAAGCGGTGAGGCCAGCAGCTGCGGTGCTAAAGCGCCTGAAGAAACTTCTCGAATTAGGAAAGCGTGTAATCCGAAGGAACTTTTCTTTCTTTGAAAATTAATAAAACTTCAGACGGTCGTAGCCTGAGGCCTGCTGTACGTGAACTTAATCAAAAAAAAAAGGAGACAGTTTTATTTATTTTTGCGTTTTTTTTTATTTATTTATTTTATACTGTAATTATATATTTTTTTAGTTCCGGTATATTTTTTTTAATGTTTTTTTGTAATTATAATTTTTTTTTAAAAGACGTTTTTAGTATTTTTTGTATTTTTTTTTATTTTTTTTAGTTGTTAAAGAGAGCGTTTAAACACTCACTAATACTGTGGCCCGGAAGAAAGAGACTCGCCGAGCAAAGCGTGGACACTTTATAGAGTGACCGCGGAAATAATACGCGCAGGGTCAAGAGCAGCGAATCGCACTGTCGGCACTGCGGGAATATGAAAGCCGCCGAGCCGCTCACACTGCGGGGCTGAACCGGCTGCAGCGCCATCTGCAGGTGGGAGGAACGTTATAGAGACACACCTCTTAAAAGAATGTATTTGTTATCGATATATTTATGTGTTAATGTACCTTGATATTCCAGAGGGCACTGTCACAATCCGTAATCACACCGCCACACGGTATTATTATCTAGCAGACGCCTTTATCCAAGGCGACTTACAGAGGCTAGGGTGTGTGAACTATGCATCAGCTGCAGAGTCACTGACAACTACGTCTCACCCGAAAGACGGAGCACAAGGAGGTGAAGTGACTTGCTCAGGGTCACACAATGAGTCAGTGGTATGAATGTGTCGATTGGTTAAACATGCTGTAACCGTTTGTAGAAACCGTTCTCCAATCTTAAAACATTCTCCTAATAATAGTGCTTGCATCACTGTTGTTTAAACTGTAGCTGACAGTTAAAATGCTATGGCACCACAGGGATGGTAACCAGACTCCTATTGCACAGCAGTTTCACCCATTGGAGGTTTTACTGCTGCGAGCTTCATTAGCCACAGTGTGTCCAGGTAACAAGCTCAGGTGCGTCTTATTAAACTCGCAGTGAAACCAGGAATGGATCAAACTGCTGTGCAACGGGAGTCTGGTTTCCATCCTTGCATCATAATGGGCTATGTTGTCCCCCATATGCCCCAGATATTTAATATTGTTAAAAATAGACAGCTGAAGCAGGTCAGTGCTGTGTTTTGTGTCATACAGAAATTTGAACAGTGGCAGGCTCAATATTGAATGTAAACTGTAAACAGAAACAGAATTTATTTATTTATTTTTAAATCTTTTTCGAAGCGAGTCCCCCCAGTCCGTCCTGTGTAGGTGTCGATGGGGCAGCTCTGTGCTTCAGTTTGGTTTGATGGGAAGCTCCTCAGCAAACTTTAAGCACCTGAAACAAACAAGCAATGATATTAAAGTGCGTTGATTAATGTCTACTGTCAACATGAATGCCATCTGACATGTCTTTATAATATATAGCACTAGACCCTGATATTGATGCGATCCAGCCCTCTGAAATGTCTTTATTATATATAGCACTAGACCCTGATATTGATGCGATCCAGCCCTCTGAAATGTCTTTATAATATACAGCACTAGACCCTGATATTGATGCGATCCAGCCCTCTGAAATGTCTTTATAATATACAGCACTAGACCCTGATATTGATGCGATCCAGCCCTCTGACATGTCTTTATAATATATAGCACTAGACCCTGATATTATTATTATTATTATTATTATTATTATTTATTTCTTAGCAGACGCCCTTATCCAGGGCGACTTACAATCGCAAGCAAATACAAATACATTCAAGTGTTACAATATAAGTCATACAATAAGAACAAGAAATACAATAATTCTCAAGTGTGACAAACCACAATTCAATAATACAGCAGATAATAGTGAAAGTTACATCAGGATATGATTAAGTAGTGATAGTTACATCAGGATATGATTAAGTACAAAATACTACAGATTAAACACTTGGGAGATTACAATATTCTGAGGTACAGGATTAAATGCAGTAAAATAGGGGGCAGATAAGAGCAAAATAAAGCATATTTAAATGAAGGGTGATAGTGTCCCAGGATACAACAGAGGAGTTCTACAGGTGCTGTTTGAAGAGGTGAGTCTTAAGGAGGCGCCGGAATGTGGTCAGGGACTGGGCAGTCCTGACATCTGTAGGAAGGTCGTTCCACCACTGCGGAGCAAGGGTGGAGAAGGAGCGGGCTCGGGAGGCAGGGGAGCGTAGCGGAGGTAGAGCCAGTCTTCTAGTGCAGGCGGAGCGGAGAGGTCGAGTGGGGGTGTAGGGAGAGATGAGGGTCTGGAGGTAGCTGGGTGCAGTCTGATCAAGGCATCTGTAGGCTAGTACAAGAGTCTTGAACTGGATGCGAGCGGTGATCGGGAGCCAGTGGAGCGAGCGGAGTAGTGGAGTAGCGTGGGCGAAGCGAGGTAGAGAGAACACCAGGCGAGCAGCAGAGTTCTGGATGAGCTGGAGCGGACGGGTGGCGGACGCAGGGAGGCCAGCCAGGAGGGAGTTGCAGTAGTCTAGGCGGGAGAGTACCAGGGCCTGGACCAGGAGCTGGGTAGCATAGTTGGTGAGGAAGGGTCGGATTCTTCGGATGTTGCTCAGGAAGAATCTGCAAGTGCGTGCCAGAGTGGAGATGTGCTGGGAATAAGAGAGGCAGGGGTCCAGGGTGACTCCAAGGTTTTTAGCTGAGGAAGAGGGAGAGAGTGTGGTAGATTCCAGAGGAACAGAGATAGAGAGATCAGAGGAGGGGGAGGAGGAGGGAAAGAAAAGGAGGTCAGTGCTGTATTGATGCGATCCAGCCCTCTGACATGTCTTTATAATATATAGCACTAGACCCTGATATTGATGCGATCCAGCCCTCTGAAATGTCTTTATAATATATAGCACTAGACCCTGATATTGATGCGATCCAGCCCTCTGACATGTCTTTATAATATATAGCACTAGACCCTGATATTGATGCGATCCAGCCCTCTGAAATGTCTTTATAATATACAGCACTAGACCCTGATATTGATGCGATCCAGCCCTCTGACATGTCTTTATAATATATAGCACTAGACCCTGATATTGATGCGATCCAGCCCTCTGAAATGTCTTTATAATATATAGCACTAGACCCTGATAAGCTGGCAGTACTCTGCGTCCGGAGCAAACACGTTGGCGACATCATCCCCTGGGAAGTCTGTGCCCACTTGCAGATCTCGCACACAGCCTGGGTAAGAACAGAGAATAGACCCTGACTGTCAGTTACTATTAACATACCGTAGCATGTCAGCCAATCCACTTGGTTTCTGTGAAACATTCAGATCTGAGCTGCTGTTGTCACTGAGTCACCGTGAAGCATTACCCTGCAAAAGCGTTGTGGTAAACTCTTTCAGAGCTGCTACCCCCAAGTGAATTTGCAGCCTCCTGGTCCTCAGGTCCCTGGAGAATCTCCAGCACAGAACTCACACTTACCTTCTGTGATCTGGACTGAGGCAGCCCATAGACTAGCAATGCAGAGCAACAGCAGAGGAGTCTTCATTCTACACTCTGCTGAAAGATAGAAACGCTGGCATTAAAAGATTCAGATTCAGAGTCCTGTCTCTCAACAGCGCTGCACTCTCACAGATTCACAAACCTGTCTCTCAACAGCGCTGCACTCTCACAGATTCACAATCCTGTCTCTCAACAGCGCTGCACTCTCACAGATTCACAATCCTGTCTCTCTCTCAACAGCGCTGCACTCTCACAGATTCACAATCCTGTCTCTCTCTCAACAGCCCTGTACTCTCACAGATTCCAGTAATGGGTGCTGTGAATCAATGCTGTACAGTCCCTCTTCTTAAAGCCAATTCAAGTCAATAATACTTTGCCCCTGTTCAAAGTTGAATTGATTCTGCCGCACGATGGGACACTAAAAGTTGCAGGATCACTCGTCCAGCTTGAAACTAATGACAACAGCACCTGCGATTCCTAAGATTATATTTTATACACTGATTCAGTAAACCAAACTCGATGAATCATTTAAAAAAAAAAAGTGTTGATTTAATTTAGTATATTTCACTTGCTTGACAAGCATTTTTTAAATCAATTTGTTATTCGCAAATCTGGATCTCACTGTCACTGACAAATATTTACAGTGTGGTGATGCGCTGTGTCCTTCACCCTATCATAATTACAGTTCA
Organism: Acipenser ruthenus; assembly: GCF_902713425.1. NCBI lineage: Eukaryota > Metazoa > Chordata > Actinopteri > Acipenseriformes > Acipenseridae > Acipenser > Acipenser ruthenus. The sequence continues at coordinate 596,509 of NC_081213.1, forward strand.
CTGTAGCTTGAATGCTCTTCAGTCTTGGGCGCTTGCCAGACCCTTAGTACTGTATATTTTACTAGGGGCGTGTGCTATAAAGAGCAACAAACACAATGTCTCTGCCATTCTCTTTAAGTGGGATTTCTCTTGCACTCCCGGGACACGTTATGGTCTGTATAAAAGACCGTCACAAAGGCTCCCATGGACTCACAGCACAGCGTGTGTCTGGAGAGACATGGGTGTGTGTGTGTGTGTGTGTGTGTGTGTGTGTGTGTGTGTTTCAAGGTGGTAGAAACGGACAAATGCATTTATTTGACCGAACTTCAACTTGTCTAGAATTATAAAACAAGCCCCCAGATATGCCCACAAGAGGGCAGAGTTAGTTATTTCCTGTTCACGCTGATTGTGTGGGCTGACAGGATGTCTTTTAAAATGCGTGCCGTAGATCTCAGTGGACTGATCGTTTTGAATAACAGCTGCATGAACGACTCCTGTGCGTGCCTCCACAGGTGTGACTGATTCATGCTGTGGTGAGATGTCAGCCCTGCTCATTCAGAGCACATTTATCAGGGGCTGATAGTTTCAAACGCTGGCACCACCTGGTCATTTCAATAGCACACCTACACAGTTCCCAGAGGCAGGGCTGTGAGGAGGCTGCAGCTCCGTGCTGCTGTGGGAGCCCGGTCTCTCCTCCCTCCCTCCCCGTGGGAATCTCCTCTGTCTGCAGTAATTGCGGTTCCCATTCCTGGAAGCTGTGGTAGGAGCTCGCTGGGCCCAGCCAAGAAAATGCCAGCTTGAAATCTCTTGAAGTGTTCCGCGGGAGGCTCGCACGAGAGTCCCAGGGCTCCCGTCCAGACTCCAGCTCCTGTCTGTGTCTCGTTCGTATACGTGCACCTCAAACCCTAATTAGCATCCTGGAGTATCTCAGCACTTTGAGTCGTTTTTTCTCTTTTTTAAGCTTTCTTTTTTACATTGCTGTTAAAATGCAGAATGCATGCAGAGTCTCACTTCTGAGTGAATTTCCTTGCAAAGGCAATATTTAGTGATCTTGATAGACGTAGTCTGGATTTCAGATGATGCTGTTTCATATTTGGAGTACGATGTCCAACATTAGAAGACTAGCTCTACCTCCGCTACGCTCCCCTGCCTCCAGAGCCCGCTCCTTCTCCACCCTTGCTCCGCAGTGGTGGAATGACCTTCCTACAGATGTCAGGACTGCCCAGTCCCTGACCACATTCCGGCGCCTCCTTAAGACTCACCTCTTCAAACAGCACCTGTAGAACTCCTCTGTTTGTATCCTGGGACACTATCACCCTTCATTTAAATGTGCTTTATTTTGCTCTTATCTGCCCCCTATTTTACTGCATTTAATCCTGTACTTCAGAATACTGTAATCTGCCAAGTGTTTAACCTGTAGTACTTTGTATTTAATCACATCCTGATGTAACTATCACTATTTAATCATATCCTGATGTAACTATCACTGTTATCTGCTGTATTATTGAATTGTGGTTTGTCACACTTGTACTTTGCTTGAACAAAAGTTATTGTATTTCTTGCTCTTATTGTATTACTTGTATTGTAACGCTTGAAATGTATTTGCTTACGATTGTAAGTCGCCCTGGATAAGGGCGTCTGCTAAGAAATAAATAATAATAATAATAACATGAACTATACATAATGGAGAAGTCGTGTATATTGTATCCAAAACTGTAACTGTAACTTTTAAAGTCTCTGTCAATTTCTTTGCTTAGACATTGAGAACGACGTTTAGTCAAGACTGTGGACGTTGAATTTATAAGGTTTCTTGAAGTATTTCTACAGATATAATCTGAGCATCCAGATGTGAAGCATTTAGATTTTCTGAGGGTGACAGGTCATTTGTAACAGAGCCAGCAGCTGGTGATTGTCCTGTCATTATTGCACAAGCAGCAGGGATTCGTTTTCTCTTCACATGTTAGGTACACTATTGGGACATACACTGTGTAATGTGCTCTTGCTGAACACAATCTTTGCACAGTGCTGCTTCTGCCAGCTCTGCAGTCCATGGGATTTGATTTCCATGGCAAAGTCTAGTTCAGGAGAAGTCACTTATTTTATGTGAAGGTCCAACATTCTCAGTTACAACAATGTGAAGGTCTGGAGCACATTTTAAATGAAATTATGAACAAATGAATTATTGTCAAAAATTGGACCTTTTAAATTTGAAGATAAGAACTTTCTCTAAATTCGGTAAGACTGTAGCTCCACATAAACAAAGACTAATAAAATATTATACTTGAATTTAATTCATGACTTGCCATCAGAAATGCATCGGATAAAGATAGGTGCCTAATGAGTGATTTCCAAAATCAACTGGATAATATACGTGAAGTTAAAACTAAAGCAGCATTTATAAAATCTGGAGCTAAATGGCTTGAAAAAGGAGACACAAACACAGATTATTTTATTAGTTTAGAGAAAAGAAATCCAATAAATAGTATTGCATGTCTTCATGTTAACGGATCTTCAACCTCAGATCCCTCTCAGATTAACATGCTTGTTTCAATGAAAACGTATACTGTTCTAATTAGGATTTATTCATGAACAAAACTGAACACCATATCCCACAAAGAGATCTCTCAGATTAAATGCTGGGCAAGGCTGACATCACTTTGGCTGAAATCCCCAGGACCAGGTGGCATTACTGCAGGATTTTGTCAACGTTTCTGGGACGACATTGCAGACCTGTTGTTATTGGGGGCAAAATGTTTGCAAAAAAAAAAAAAAAAAAATTCAGAAATGACAAAGGATTCCTATTTGGATGGCCTGCTATCCTCTTTCTCTCCTTCTCTCTTCCACAGACAAATGGAACAACACACGCAGATTCAGAACATATTTTTAATAGGAATTTATTAAACACACCAGAGGTGCTGCAGGAGAGTTAGACAGCGAGGAAGCAAACAGGGCAGTGATAGCTCTATCAGTTCAATTCATCATGATCCTCTATGAGGGGCGATTCATTCAGTGCAAACGATGTCACATCCAAACACTGCTACTGTCTCAATATTAATCGGACCAAGCCTTTTTTATTCATTTCCTTTTAAAGACAAAAATGATGCTTAAGAGATTCGCACACACTGTTGTGCTTTGCACAAGCCCCGTTCTGAAACAATGCAAACAATGGATCTGTGTTTGCATCTGTGTTTAGATCTGTGTTTAGTTCTGTGTTTGGATCTGTGTTTGCATCTGTGTTTGCATCTGTGTTTGGATCTGTGTTTGGATCTGTGTTTAGATATGCGTTTGGATCTGTGTTTGGATCTGTGTTTGGATCTGTGTTTGGATCTGTGTTTGGTTCTGTGTTTGGATCTGTGTTTGGATCTGTGTTTGGATCTGTGTTGGATCTGCGTTTGGATCTGTGTTTGGATCTGTGTTTGGATCTGTGTTGGATCTGTGTTTGGATCTGTGTTTGGATCTGTGTTTGGATCTGTGTTGGATCTGTGTTTGGATCTGTGTTTAGATCTGTGTTTAGATCTGTGTTTAGATCTGTGTTTAGATCTGTGTTTGGATCTGTGTTTGGATCTGTGTTTGGATCTGTGTTTGGATCTGTGTTGGATCTGTGTTTGGATCTGTGTTTGGATCTGTGTTTGGATCTGTGTTTGGTTCTGTGTTTGGTTCTGTGTTTGGATCTGTGTTTGGATCTGTGTTTGGTTCTGTGTTTGGATCTGTGTTTGGTTCTGTGTTTGGATCTGTGTTTGGATCTGTGTTTGGATCTGTGTTTGGATCTGTGTTTGGTTCTGTGTTTGGTTCTGTGTTTGGATCTGTGTTTGGATCTGTGTTTGGTTCTGTGTTTGGATCTGTGTTTGGTTCTGTGTTTGGATCTGTGTTTGGATCTGTGTTTAGATCTGTGTTTAGATCTGTGTTTGGATCTGTGTTTGGATCTGTGTTTGGATCTGTGTTTGGTTCTGTGTTTGGATCTGTGTTTGGATCTGTGTTTGGTTCTGTGTTTGGATCTGTGTTTGGTTCTGTGTTTGGATCTGTGTTTGGATCTGTGTTTGGTTCTGTGTTTGGATCTGTGTTTGGATCTGTGTTTGGTTCTGTGTTTGGATCTGTGTTTGGTTCTGTGTTTGGATCTGTGTTTGGATCTGTGTTTGGTTCTGTGTTTGGTTCTGTGTTTGGATCTGTGTTTGGATCTGTGTTTGGTTCTGTGTTTGGATCTGTGTTTGGATCTGTGTTTGGTTCTGTGTTTGGATCTGTGTTTGGTTCTGTGTTTGGATCTGTGTTTGGATCTGTGTTTGGTTCTGTGTTTGGTTCTGTGTTTGGATCTGTGTTTGGATCTGTGTTTGGATCTGTGTTTAGATATGCGTTTGGATCTGTGTTGGATCTGTGTTTGGATCTGTGTTTGGATCTGTGTTTGGATCTGTGTTTAGATCTGTGTTTAGATCTGTGTTTGGATCTGTGTTTGGATCTGTGTTTAGTTCTGTGTTTAGATCTGTGTTTGGATCTGTGTTTAGATCTGTGTTTAGATCTGTGTTTGGATCTGTGTTTGGATCTGTGTTTAGATCTGTGTTTGGTTCTGCGTTTGGATCTGTGTTTAGTTCTGTGTTTAGATCTGTGTTTGGATCTGTGTTTAGATCTGTGTTTGGATCTGTGTTTAGTTCTGTGTTTAGATCTGTGTTTGGATCTGTGTTTAGATCTGTGTTTAGATCTGTGTTTGGATCTGTGTTTGGATCTGTGTTTAGTTCTGTGTTTAGATCTGTGTTTGGATCTGTGTTTAGATCTGTGTTTGGATCTGTGTTTAGATCTGTGTTTGGATCTGTGTTTAGATCTGTGTTTGGATCTGTGTTTAGATTCCACAGTACCGTTTCACAGTCATTTTGCAGTTCTCACCTCATGCTTTTCCCATGGTTATACTTATGTATTTACCGTGGTTTTCTCCCTGGGCTTTGCCATGCTTGACCGTGCTTGACCGTGCTTGACCGTGCTTGACCGTGCTTGACCATGCTTGACCGTGCTTGACCGTGCTTGACCGTGCTTGACCGTGCTTGCGCTGTGCTTTGTTAAACTATGCTGCGCTCTTACTATCACAGGAAACTTTTGCAAGGGAAACGACCGGTTTGGTCCTGATGTTTTTAAAGCGCAGCTGCGTTCAGATCTGCCCCTGCTGTGTAAACGGATTTCGTGGGGCAGGTTTTCCCCGCTCAGAGACCTGGCTGGGTCTGCTCTTCAGAAAGCCCCGATCTCAGTCCCCCACGATCGGCTTGGCTGGGCTGCCCCGCTGGAGGGGGGAGAGGAGGGAGCGAAGGCTCTGAAAGACAGCTGGGTGGGGCGTGGGTGATGCAGCGCAGGTGACAGGCCGTTGCCAGGCTGCGAGAGTCCGTGTCCTCGGAGGGTTGCCATGGGGACGATTCTCCGGACTGCCATCGCCCCTCCCTGCTGAGTGGTGGGCAGGCAGCCCATGGGGGAGGGGTAGGCAGCGAGGAGGGCAGTTGCGGGGGGAGGAGGAACGTCCCTCCTGGGGACTCGCACCTCGCTTCCCCTCCGCGGGAAGGTGCTGGAGAGCTGAGGCAAGTCCCAGGGCCAGGGGTGAGGGTAGGGCAGGGAGGCGGGGCTGGGCAGAAGGGGCTCCATCTCGCTGGCACAGTGGCTGAGGTGAGCAACCAGCCGCGTGCCGATGGGGTCTGCATTCTCCAGGCTCTCCAGGGAGCTCAGGTAGCGTGCCACCTCCCCCACACACTCCCGGAAACCCAGGCTCCTGTAATCCACTGCCAGGGCGTGCGCGTCCAAATAACCTGAGAGAGAGAGAGAGACAGAGTCAGAGAGAGGAAAACACATCCAGACAACCTGAGAGAGAGAGAGAGACAGAGAGAGAGAGAGAGAGAGAGAGAGAGAGAGAGAGAGAGAGAGAGGAAAACACATCCAAACAACCTGAGAGAGAGAGAGAGACAGAGAGAGAGAGAGAGAGAGAGAGAGTGAGAGAGGAAAACACATCCAAACAACCAAGACCCTCTAACCTTCTCTCCACCACCACCATTCCTCTCCCCAGTCTTTCCCTCTCTTCCAAGTCCCTCTCCTCCCTTTCCCCTTTCCCCTATGTCCCCAGTCTCTCTCCCTCCCTCCCCCCTGTCTCACCCTCTCTCCCTCTCCCAGTCTCTCTCCCTCCCTCCCCCCTGTCTCACCCTCTCTTCCTCTCCCAGTCTCTCTCCCTCCCTCCCCCCTGTCTCACCCTCTCTTCCTCTCCCAGTCTCTCTCCCTCCCTCCCCCTGTCTCACCCTCTCTCCCTCTCCCAGTCTCTCTCCCTCCCTCCCCCCTGTCTCACCCGCTCTCCCTCTCCCAGTCTCTCTGCCTCTGTCCCGAGCCCCTTGCCTTCCTCTGAGAATCGGACGAGGGTGCTGTTCTCATGGAAATACCCATTCAACAAAAACAACAAAAGCCCTTGTTTGAGTTAATAATGATGTCACTGGAGCTGTTAACACGCTCTCACACAATCACACAATCCCATCGCTCACTCGCACACAGTGTACGACGTTGAGTCTGCAAGCAGCCCTCCTGGGAAATCCTGTCGCCTGGTCAAACAAACTAAAAAAAAAACTAAAAAAAACTCTGGAGAGAGAGACCATGGTCCTGCCAGCAAGCAGAGTGGGCTCCCAGCCAGGGGCTCCAGCACTGCCACTGGGAGAGGGAAACAAGGGAGATAAAGAGAGCACGAAGGAGGTGGAGAGGGAGAGAGAGAGAGAGAGAGAGAGACTCCATTCCATTACATGACATTACAATGTGGCCCCCATGTGGCCCTGTTCAAAGCAGTACACCAGTGGGTATACCTCTGTCTCCAGAGAGGCCATTCTAGGTTCTCAATCTGGTGCCATTCCGTTCTAGATTCCAGATCTGGCCCTCATTCCGTTGTAGGTTCTAGATCTGTCCCCCAGAAGATCAGCTGACCAGAGCCCAAAGTATTCAGGCACTATTCATGTCTGCTACCCAGTGGAGTGCTGTTATATAATGTGCTACCCTGCTCGTCCTGCAGGGGACAGTCTTACCTTTCCCTCCCATCGCGTGGAGCAGCTTCAGGTGATCCACAGTCATCTGCAGGATCTCAGCTTTCTCCAGCTTGGACGAGCCCTGGAGCAACACAAGAGAGGGCCGCTGTTGTAGTTTTATGAACCGCTCAGCATGCACCGCACCACAGTCAATGAAAACCAGACTACGACCCATCAAGGAGCCTTCTAAGTAATGGCTTTATTTTTTAAACGAGAAGAAACTTTTATCCCTCTCTAAGAAAAAAGTTGGTGATTTCTGTTTTGGTTGATGACACGTCAATGGAATAAAAGTGATGTCATGATTGCTGGATGGATGTTAAGAGGTACCTGCTTCTCGAAGGCGCTGGGGACCAGGCGTCTCAGCTCAGACAGGCTGTGGTTGATTCGATCTCTCCTGCGTTTCTCAATGATCTGAAGGAGACAGGAGCCACATTGATATCACTCAGCACACTCCTTCACAGGAGCCTCAGCAACGCAGTGAGAAGTGTGTGCTTTTATCTGGGTCTTTCTTTCTTTCGTTCGTTCGTTCTTTCTTTCTTCCACCCTTCCTTCCTTTCTTGCAACACCTCTTAACGTACTGCCTCCTTCAAATCAGTTTGCAGATATTTTTTTTCAGACTTGCCGACTTTTGACCAGTATAACCACAGTGTATATACTAACAGATGATTCATTTAAATTAGCCATCGTATTTTATGTATTTTACAGTAGGCTAATCTGAACCCAGTATGGGTTCTCATCCACTGGTTCACATTAGCGACATTAGTGTATCTCAGCAGTGCACAGGCAGCCACGCCCTGTACAGGTGTGTCTCAGCAGTGCAGAGGCAGCCGTGCCCTGTACAGGTGTGTCTCAGCAGTGCAGAGGCAGCCGCGCCCTGTACAGGTGTGTCTCAGCAGTGCAGAGGCAGCCACGCCCTGTACAGGTGTGTCTCAGCAGTGCAGAGGCAGCCGCGCCCTGTACAGGTGTGTCTCAGCAGTGCAGAGGCAGCCACGCCCTGTACAGGTGTGTCTCAGCAGTGCAGAGGCAGCCACGCCCTGTACAGGTGTGTCTCAGCAGTGCAGAGGCAGCCACGCCCTGTACAGGTGTGTCTCAGCAGTGCAGAGGTGGCCACACCCTGTACAGGTGTGTCTCAGCAGTGCAGAGGCAGGTAGATACTCACCCCACGCCGTCTCTTTCTCGCTTGTGTCTGAGAGGTGGTGGTGAGGGACTGGGACCCGGTGACAGGGCTACACAGAGAAACACACACACATTAGAATAGCACTCCCCGTTACACACGCACGCACACACACACACATTTTTACAGTCCCTGGTTTTTTTTACTAATTTGAGCTGCTGTTAAACACAGTGTGTTTTTTACTGAATAAATGAAATCGAATGCAGGGAGCTTGTTTATCTCTTAACCGTCTCAGCTCCTCCGAGCTGCTGATCAGCCACAGTGGGATGCTCTTGTGCATGTTCCCGGATTCTAGAGGTAATCCCGGGATAACCACAGATATGTGCTCAACGCAACCCCAGCACGGCTCCACAGCACTGTCAGATGCTCTAATGAAATCCAGCTGTGTCTTAGCAGGGTGAATCGCTCGATCAAATCAACCCGCAAAATCTAGTTTTTAAATGAATAGAATGCTGGGGGCAACAATACAGCTCTGGAGAGCGCGTTGCACCCCCCTATAGAATGAACTCACTCTGCTTCATAAAGTGCAATGAAACCTGCTGAATAATGTGACGTTAACATCTTGAATTACATACCGCTTTGTAGTTTAACATAGACTTTAATGAAAAACTGACACAAATTGAGAAATTGAGAAATCTAACATGAAACACTGTACTACTATTATGGCTTCCGGTAGACTTTTGCAATATCATTTTGTAGTTTCTTTGATTACACGATGTTAAATAAAATATTAAAGGTATGCACATCTAGTTTTTTTTCAATTATGTCTCAATCCTAAAATTCTGGGTGATGCAAAACTTTTAGTCCTAGCTGTACACAGTATCAAAAACTGCCAAAAAACTGAAATTATAGTTTAATTAAGCTAGTTAAAAACAAAATGCTTGGTCATTAGTAACCTTAATTAATAATACATTATAGCAAACCTGATGAAAAAAAGCCCAAACACATTTTGTACGCTAATTTCTCATCATCTCCAGGATTTAAACATGACAGACTGTTTTGCATCTCACAAGCTAGGCTGCCCTTATTCAAATGTGTGGCGTGTCCCTCACCAGAACCCGTCCTCCTGTCCCACATCGATGAGCTCCTCGGAGTCAGTCTCTGGAGCACTGTACTGATGGGGTCTCTTCATCCTCACAGCAACCTCTATCACCGTCACCACTCTGCACTGCAGGGGCTCTGTCACTGTCGCCCCTCTGCACAGCTCTCCCTCTGTCACTGTCGTTCCTCTGCACAGCTCTGTCACTGTCGCCCCTCTGCACAGCTCTCACTCTGTCACTGTCGTTCCTCTGCACAGCTCTGTCACTGTCGCCCCTCTGCACAGCTCTCCCTCTGTCACTGTCGTTCCTCTGCACAGCTCTCCCTCTGTCACTGTCGTTCCTCTGCACAGCTCTCCCTCTGTCACTGTTGTTCCTCTTCACAGCTCTGTCACTGTCGTTCTTTTGCACTGCAAGGGCTCTGTCAGTGCAACTCTGGAGTCACTGACTCCCTGCACCCCTGCAAGTCTTTCAGTCCCGAGACGTTAAACAGCAATGTTGATTACAAAGTGCCTTGAAGGGATCATAAAAGAAACTGATTTGAGTTGTATTGTCCCGATTGGATCTCACATTACCCGGTTCAAATCTGGGGTTCCCTGATCCCCGCTCAGACGACTCCTGTCCTGTCACCCCCTCTTTTCTCTCTATCCCTCTCTTCTTGTCTCTCAGAAGGGGTTGGTCTAGTTGTTTCTTCGGAGAGCGTCCTTGAGTGCCCAGCCTGCTGTCATTGTGTCAGTGTTTCATTCAGTCCTGCAGGTTTCTCCGTGTGAACCCCACACTGCGTGTCCTCGGTCTCTGACTCTCAGTCTCTGCTTCTGTCTCTGTGTTTCTCTGACTCTCAGTCTCTGCTTCTGTCTCTGTGTTTCTCTAAATCTCAGTCTCTCTCCAGGTCTCTCTGATATGAGTTACAAGCTACAGATTCTCACGCAAACTTGACAAGTTTGGTAGTTGCCAGTTTTGGCTCCCTCCCTTCCTCCCTCCCATCCCCTCCCTCCCCGTTCCCTCTCTCTCTCTCTCTCTCTCTCTCTCTCTCTCTCTCTGTTGTTTCCCCCTCCCTCTCTATTAGCGGGTCCAGTCATGATTTCTTTGAAGTCTGACACAGTTCTGCGACAGAGTGCCTGCATCTGATTGGGTTGTGTGCACTTTCTCTCTCTCTTTCTCTCTCTCTTTCTCTCTCTTTTTTATTCTGAAGGTAAGTGTGTGGTGCCTGCAGTCCCAGCACAGCGTTGAAGCAGGTCGTGTTCCAGTGAAGCAGCTTGAGCTGAAGTGCTTGTCTGCTTCATTTGCTTTCTCATGATGTTTGAATCGCACTTTCATTTTTTCACAGAATCTGCAGAATGCTCCTTATCTAACGTGGCGACACATGAACCAGTTAACAAGGGTGTCGGAGCACAGAGGCATTCTGCTGATAAGATAGGCCAACACTCCCAACCGCTCTCCCTCCGGCTCTGCCGTTACCGTGGGAACCAGCCTCCGGAAGGTTCCCATGGCGATGAGTTGCCCAGGCGCCTGGCGACGGGCTGGCACCGGGGGCTGGCACTCTGTCACCGTGTCACATCCTGTAGGCAGCCGAATGCCAGCGAAACTGGAGGCTTTGTTGGTCATTTCTATTGTTGCTGGTATGAGGCCGATCGAACCCGGGCATGGATTCAATCTAAATGATGGCGGTGCAGCAGCCATAAGGAATAGCTATGGCAGCGCCATAA
>NC_081213.1:609923-619923 GCF_902713425.1 Acipenser ruthenus
TTTTATTATTTCAGATTGCATCGTTTGCTACATTCTGGGAATGGCATCGCTAGTCCATTCTTTACAACTGCAGGGATGCAAACAAGACTCCTATTGCACAGCAGTGTCACCCATTCCAGGTTTTACAAGTAGCCTGATCAGCCCCAGTGTGCACAGGTAACAAGCTCAGGTGTGTCTCATTAAACTCGTAGTGAAACCAGGAATGGATCGAACTGCTATGCAATAGGAGCCTTGTTTCCATCCCTGCAGCTGTGCAAAAAACCTGAATGAACCTGCCCTGCAGAGGGAGGGGCGGGCAGTCCCTGGAACAGCACAGTGCTCTAATACCCATTCTCCACACTGAGACCTGAATGAACCTGCTTGCAGAGGGAGGGGCGGGCAGTCCCTGGAACAGCACAGTGCTTATCGAGAAAGGTAGACACTATGGATTCGTGTTGCTCAGCTTGCTGTGATGCTCAGTGCAGTGTCGCTATGGATTCGTGTTGCTCAGCTTGCTGTGATGCTCAGTGCAGTGTCGCTATGGATTCGTATTGCTCAGCTTGCTGTGATGCTCAGTGCAGTGTCGCTATGGATTCGTGTTGCTCAGCTTGCTGTGATGCTCAGTGCAGTGTCGCTATGGATTCGTGTTGCTCAGCTTGCTGTGATGCTCAGTGCAGTGTCGCTATGGATTCGTGTTGCTCAGCTTGCTGTGATGCTCAGTGCAGTGTCGCTATGGATTCGTGTTGCTCAGCTTGCTGTGATGCTCAGTGCAGTGTCTCTATGGATTCGTGTTGCTCAGCTTGCTGTGATGCTCAGTGCAGTGTCGCTATGGATTCGTGTTGCTCAGCTTGCTGTGATGCTCAGTGCAGTGTTGCTATGGATTCGTGTTGCTCAGCTTGCTGTGATGCTCAGTGCAGTGTTGCTATGGATTCGTGTTGCTCAGCTTGCTGTGATGCTCAGTGCAGTGTCGCTATGGATTCGTGTTGCTCAGCTTGCTGTGATGCTCAGTGCAGTGTCTCTATGGATTCGTGTTGCTCAGCTTGCTGTGATGCTCAGTGCAGTGTCGCTATGGATTCGTGTTGCTCAGCTTGCTGTGATGCTCAGTGCAGTGTTGCTATGGATTCGTGTTGCTCAGCTTGCTGTGATGCTCAGTGCAGTGTCTCTATGGGTTCGTGTTGCTCAGCTTGCTGTGATGCTCAGTGCAGTGTTGCTATGGATTCGTGTTGCTCAGCTTGCTGTGATGCTCAGTGCAGTGTTGCTATGGATTCGTGTTGCTCAGCTTGCTGTGATGCTCAGTGCAGTGTCGCTATGGATTCGTGTTGCTCAGCTTGCTGTGATGCTCAGTGCAGTGTCTCTATGGATTCGTGTTGCTCAGCTTGCTGTGATGCTCAGTGCAGTGTCACTATGGATTCGTGTTGCTCAGCTTGCTGTGATGCTCAGTGCAGTGTCGCTATGGATTCGTGTTGCTCAGCTTGCTGTGATGCTCAGTGCAGTGTCTCTATGGATTCGTGTTGCTCAGCTTGCTGTGATGCTCAGTGCAGTGTCTCTATGGATTCGTGTTGCTCAGCTTGCTGTGATGCTCAGTGCAGTGTCGCTATGGATTCGTGTTGCTCAGCTTGCTGTGATGCTCAGTGCAGTGTCTCTATGGATTCGTGTTGCTCAGCTTGCTGTGATGCTCAGTGCAGTGTTGCTATGGATTCGTGTTGCTCAGCTTGCTGTGATGCTCAGTGCAGTGTCTCTATGGATTCGTGTTGCTCAGCTTGCTGTGATGCTCAGTGCAGTGTTGCTATGGATTCGTGTTGCTCAGCTTGCTGTGATGCTCAGTGCAGTGTTGCTATGGATTCGTGTTGCTCAGCTTGCTGTGATGCTCAGTGCAGTGTCGCTATGGATTCGTGTTGCTCAGCTTGCTGTGATGCTCAGTGCAGTGTCTCTATGGATTCGTGTTGCTCAGCTTGCTGTGATGCTCAGTGCAGTGTCACTATGGATTCGTGTTGCTCAGCTTGCTGTGATGCTCAGTGCAGTGTCTCTATGGATTCGTGTTGCTCAGCTTGCTGTGATGCTCAGTGCAGTGTTGCTATGGATTCGTGTTGCTCAGCTTGCTGTGATGCTCAGTGCAGTGTTGCTATGGATTCGTGTTGCTCAGCTTGCTGTGATGCTCAGTGCAGTGTTGCTATGGATTCGTGTTGCTCAGCTTGCTGTGATGCTCAGTGCAGTGTCGCTATGGATTCGTGTTGCTCAGCTTGCTGTGATGCTCAGTGCAGTGTCTCTATGGATTCGTGTTGCTCAGCTTGCTGTGATGCTCAGTGCAGTGTCGCTATGGATTCGTGTTGCTCAGCTTGCTGTGATGCTCAGTGCAGTGTCTCTATGGATTCGTGTTGCTCAGCTTGCTGTGATGCTCAGTGCAGTGTCGCTATGGATTCGTGTTGCTCAGCTTGCTGTGATGCGCAGTGCAGTGTCGCTATGGATTCGTGTTGCTCAGCTTGCTGTGATGCTCAGTGCAGTGTTGCTATGGATTCGTGTTGCTCAGCTTGCTGTGATGCTCAGTGCAGTGTCTCTATGGGTTCGTGTTGCTCAGCTTGCTGTGATGCTCAGTGCAGTGTTGCTATGGATTCGTGTTGCTCAGCTTGCTGTGATGCTCAGTGCAGTGTCTCTATGGATTCGTGTTGCTCAGCTTGCTGTGATGCTCAGTGCAGTGTCGCTATGGATTCGTGTTGCTCAGCTTGCTGTGATGCTCAGTGCAGTGTCTCTATGGATTCGTGTTGCTCAGCTTGCTGTGATGCTCAGTGCAGTGTCACTATGGATTCGTGTTGCTCAGCTTGCTGTGATGCTCAGTGCAGTGTTGCTATGGATTCGTGTTGCTCAGCTTGCTGTGATGCTCAGTGCAGTGTCGCTATGGATTCGTGTTGCTCAGCTTGCTGTGATGCTCAGTGCAGTGTCGCTATGGATTCGTGTTGCTCAGCTTGCTGTGATGCTCAGTGCAGTGTTGCTATGGATTCGTGTTGCTCAGCTTGCTGTGATGCTCAGTGCAGTGTTGCTATGGATTCGTGTTGCTCAGCTTGCTGTGATGCTCAGTGCAGTGTCTCTATGGATTCGTGTTGCTCAGCTTGCTGTGATGCTCAGTGCAGTGTTGCTATGGATTCGTGTTGCTCAGCTTGCTGTGATGCTCAGTGCAGTGTCACTATGGATTCGTGTTGCTCAGCTTGCTGTGATGCTCAGTGCAGTGTCTCTATGGATTCGTGTTGCTCAGCTTGCTGTGATGCTCAGTGCAGTGTTGCTATGGATTCGTGTTGCTCAGCTTGCTGTGATGCTCAGTGCAGTGTCGCTATGGATTCGTGTTGCTCAGCTTGCTGTGATGCTCAGTGCAGTGTCGCTATGGATTCGTGTTGCTCAGCTTGCTGTGATGCTCAGTGCAGTGTTGCTATGGATTCGTGTTGCTCAGCTTGCTGTGATGCTCAGTGCAGTGTCTCTATGGATTCGTGTTGCTCAGCTTGCTGTGATGCTCAGTGCAGTGTCTCTATGGATTCGTGTTGCTCAGCTTGCTGTGATGCTCAGTGCAGTGTCTCTATGGATTCGTGTTGCTCAGCTTGCTGTGATGCTCAGTGCAGTGTTGCTATGGATTCGTGTTGCTCAGCTTGCTGTGATGCTCAGTGCAGTGTTGCTATGGATTCGTGTTGCTCAGCTTGCTGTGATGCTCAGTGCAGTGTCGCTATGGATTCGTGTTGCTCAGCTTGCTGTGATGCTCAGTGCAGTGTTGCTATGGATTCGTGTTGCTCAGCTTGCTGTGATGCTCAGTGCAGTGTTGCTATGGATTCGTGTTGCTCAGCTTGCTGTGATGCTCAGTGCAGTGTCTCTATGGATTCGTGTTGCTCAGCTTGCTGTGATGCTCAGTGCAGTGTCGCTATGGATTCGTGTTGCTCAGCTTGCTGTGATGCTCAGTGCAGTGTCTCTATGGATTCGTGTTGCTCAGCTTGCTGTGATGCTCAGTGCAGTGTCGCTATGGATTCGTGTTGCTCAGCTTGCTGTGATGCTCAGTGCAGTGTCGCTATGGATTCGTGTTGCTCAGCTTGCTGTGATGCTCAGTGCAGTGTCGCTATGGATTCGTGTTGCTCAGCTTGCTGTGATGCTCAGTGCAGTGTCTCTATGGATTCGTGTTGCTCAGCTTGCTGTGATGCTCAGTGCAGTGTCGCTATGGATTCGTGTTGCTCAGCTTGCTGTGATGCTCAGTGCAGTGTCGCTATGGATTCGTGTTGCTCAGCTTGCTGTGATGCTCAGTGCAGTGTCTCTATGGGTTCGTGTTGCTCAGCTTGCTGTGATGCTCAGTGCAGTGTCGCTATGGATTCGTGTTGCTCAGCTTGCTGTGATGCTCAGTGCAGTGTCGCTATGGATTCGTGTTGCTCAGCTTGCTGTGATGCTCAGTGCAGTGTCTCTATGGATTCGTGTTGCTCAGCTTGCTGTGATGCTCAGTGCAGTGTCACTATGGATTCGTGTTGCTCAGCTTGCTGTGATGCTCAGTGCAGTGTCACTATGGATTCGTGTTGCTCAGCTTGCTGTGATGCTCAGTGCAGTGTCGCTATGGATTCGTGTTGCTGAGCTTGCTGTGATGCTCAGTGCAGTGTTGCTATGGATTCGTGTTGCTCAGCTTGCTGTGATGCTCAGTGCAGTGTCTCTATGGATTCGTGTTGCTCAGCTTGCTGTGATGCTCAGTGCAGTGTCTCTATGGATTCGTGTTGCTCAGCTTGCTGTGATGCTCAGTGCAGTGTCGCTATGGATTCGTGTTGCTCAGCTTGCTGTGATGCTCAGTGCAGTGTCTCTATGGATTCGTGTTGCTCAGCTTGCTGTGATGCTCAGTGCAGTGTTGCTATGGATTCGTGTTGCTCAGCTTGCTGTGATGCTCAGTGCAGTGTCGCTATGGATTCGTGTTGCTCAGCTTGCTGTGATGCTCAGTGCAGTGTTGCTATGGATTCGTGTTGCTCAGCTTGCTGTGATGCTCAGTGCAGTGTCGCTATGGATTCGTGTTGCTCAGCTTGCTGTGATGCTCAGTGCAGTGTTGCTATGGATTCGTGTTGCTCAGCTTGCTGTGATGCTCAGTGCAGTGTCTCTATGGATTCGTGTTGCTCAGCTTGCTGTGATGCTCAGTGCAGTGTCGCTATGGATTCGTGTTGCTCAGCTTGCTGTGATGCTCAGTGCAGTGTTGCTATGGATTCGTGTTGCTCAGCTTGCTGTGATGCTCAGTGCAGTGTCTCTATGGGTTCGTGTTGCTCAGCTTGCTGTGATGCTCAGTGCAGTGTTGCTATGGATTCGTGTTGCTCAGCTTGCTGTGATGCTCAGTGCAGTGTTGCTATGGATTCGTGTTGCTCAGCTTGCTGTGATGCTCAGTGCAGTGTCGCTATGGATTCGTGTTGCTCAGCTTGCTGTGATGCTCAGTGCAGTGTCGCTATGGATTCGTGTTGCTCAGCTTGCTGTGATGCTCAGTGCAGTGTCTCTATGGATTCGTGTTGCTCAGCTTGCTGTGATGCTCAGTGCAGTGTCGCTATGGATTCGTGTTGCTCAGCTTGCTGTGATGCTCAGTGCAGTGTTGCTATGGATTCGTGTTGCTCAGCTTGCTGTGATGCTCAGTGCAGTGTCGCTATGGATTCGTGTTGCTCAGCTTGCTGTGATGCTCAGTGCAGTGTCTCTATGGATTCGTGTTGCTCAGCTTGCTGTGATGCTCAGTGCAGTGTCGCTATGGATTCGTGTTGCTCAGCTTGCTGTGATGCTCAGTGCAGTGTCGCTATGGATTCGTGTTGCTCAGCTTGCTGTGATGCTCAGTGCAGTGTCGCTATGGATTCGTGTTGCTCAGCTTGCTGTGATGCTCAGTGCAGTGTCGCTATGGATTCGTGTTGCTCAGCTTGCTGTGATGCTCAGTGCAGTGTCGCTATGGATTCGTGTTGCTCAGCTTGCTGTGATGCTCAGTGCAGTGTCGCTATGGATTCGTGTTGCTCAGCTTGCTGTGATGCTCAGTGCAGTGTTGCTATGGATTCGTGTTGCTCAGCTTGCTGTGATGCTCAGTGCAGTGTCTCTATGGATTCGTGTTGCTCAGCTTGCTGTGATGCTCAGTGCAGTGTCTCTATGGATTCGTGTTGCTCAGCTTGCTGTGATGCTCAGTGCAGTGTTGCTATGGATTCGTGTTGCTCAGCTTGCTGTGATGCTCAGTGCAGTGTCTCTATGGATTCGTGTTGCTCAGCTTGCTGTGATGCTCAGTGCAGTGTTGCTATGGATTCGTGTTGCTCAGCTTGCTGTGATGCTCAGTGCAGTGTCTCTATGGATTCGTGTTGCTCAGCTTGCTGTGATGCTCAGTGCAGTGTCTCTATGGATTCGTGTTGCTCAGCTTGCTGTGATGCTCAGTGCAGTGTCGCTATGGATTCGTGTTGCTCAGCTTGCTGTGATGCTCAGTGCAGTGTCTCTATGGATTCGTGTTGCTCAGCTTGCTGTGATGCTCAGTGCAGTGTTGCTATGGATTCGTGTTGCTCAGCTTGCTGTGATGCTCAGTGCAGTGTTGCTATGGATTCGTGTTGCTCAGCTTGCTGTGATGCTCAGTGCAGTGTCTCTATGGATTCGTGTTGCTCAGCTTGCTGTGATGCTCAGTGCAGTGTTGCTATGGATTCGTGTTGCTCAGCTTGCTGTGATGCTCAGTGCAGTGTTGCTATGGATTCGTGTTGCTCAGCTTGCTGTGATGCTCAGTGCAGTGTTGCTATGGATTCGTGTTGCTCAGCTTGCTGTGATGCTCAGTGCAGTGTTGCTATGGATTCGTGTTGCTCAGCTTGCTGTGATGCTCAGTGCAGTGTCTCTATGGATTCGTGTTGCTCAGCTTGCTGTGATGCTCAGTGCAGTGTTGCTATGGATTCGTGTTGCTCAGCTTGCTGTGATGCTCAGTGCAGTGTCGCTATGGATTCGTGTTGCTCAGCTTGCTGTGATGCTCAGTGCAGTGTTGCTATGGATTCGTGTTGCTCAGCTTGCTGTGATGCTCAGTGCAGTGTCGCTATGGATTCGTGTTGCTCAGCTTGCTGTGATGCTCAGTGCAGTGTCGCTATGGATTCGTGTTGCTCAGCTTGCTGTGATGCTCAGTGCAGTGTCGCTATGGATTCGTGTTGCTCAGCTTGCTGTGATGCTCAGTGCAGTGTTGCTATGGATTCGTGTTGCTCAGCTTGCTGTGATGCTCAGTGCAGTGTCTCTATGGATTCGTGTTGCTCAGCTTGCTGTGATGCTCAGTGCAGTGTTGCTATGGATTCGTGTTGCTCAGCTTGCTGTGATGCTCAGTGCAGTGTTTGTATTTGTCGTCTGTGTTGCTTCAGATGTTTGTTATATATAAGAAACATGTGCCTGTCACCCCCCAGGGACCTCATTGAAAAGGGGATGGAGCCTATCCGGGACATCAATAAAACACAAAGCCTTTCATTGTGCCCCCAGCTCTCTCTAAATTGAGAACATGGGTGAAGTGGGCCCCAAAAAAGAAATGAAAACGGCTCTGGCCAATTTTAGGATTGAGACATAATTGAAAATAATAATAATAAAAAAATATATGAACATAATTTTGATTTTTTATTTAAGATCATGTAATCAAAGAAACTACAAAAAAAAAAAGAAGTCATAACAGCAGCACAGCATTTCCTGCTAGATTTCGAAATGTCACGCGTTTCAGTTTTTTGTTATCTACAGTATATGGTAAACTACAAAGCGGTATGTAATTCAATACGCTATATATGGAGAGATGTCATCTCCCACAGAGCTTGGTAAAGCTCATAGTCCTATTACTGCCATGTCAGTGTGTGTGGAATAAGACTGTGACATCACTGGCCTGTCATCGATTACAGTGATGTCATCACCCCGTCAGAATTCTAAACAAGCCCAGACACACAAATGCATTAAAACAAACATTCATCACAATCCTCAGTAAAATACAGCAAGCCTTCAATTCTCAAGCAAGCCTTCAATTCTCAAGCAAGCCTTCAATTCTCAACCCCCATGACAGCCTGACTGCTGAGGTGGTGGGTCTGTTGACCTTCCCGTCTCCATAGTCCTTTACTACAATCGAACTGGAAAAGTCAGCGGTAGCGAGTGCTGGGACGTCCCGCAGGAATAATATTTGTGTGTGTGTGGAGGTCAGGAGCATTGTCGTGCTGGTCTGTCAGCAGCCGTAATGGATTGAGCCATTCTGCTGGGCTGAAAAGACGGAAACCTCTGTGTGCCGTTCCTCTCCTCTCCCTCCCTCCCCCTGCGCTGTGTGGCACACACTCTGAGACCCCCCCCCCCCCCCCAGCAGAGACCTTGGGGGGGACGACGTGTACACAGCCGACAAACACAGAGAACATAAATAAAGGAAGATGAAAAGCCAACAAGAGGAAGCAGAAAGACGCTTTGTGGGCCGAAGCGAGGCCTCGTTGAATCCCGTTCCCACAAGACAGGCTGCGGTGACTTTCACTGGTGCCTGATCCCAGACTGAGGGTCCCTCACCACGGAAACCAGAGTCTTCATGCAAGACATGTTTAGTGTTTGTTTTCTTTTTTTATCTCTTTAATGTGGCTCCTACACCCCCCCCCCCCCCCCCTCACGGAATGCCCCCCCCACCCCCTCTTCCATTTTTTTTTCGTTTGTAGAGCTGTTTGTTAAGGAGACAGTCGTATCTTTGTCGTCGTGGTGTGGTTTACGTATTGCTGTTTTTTCAGCTTCATGAGGTTTTGGCACAAGTCAATCTTTTTTCAGGGCAACAAAACAAAACAAAACATCTCGAAGTCTCTTAAACAAAAACAAATGCCGTGCGCATTCTCTCGTTCCCACGCTAAGTCAATTTTCTACTTAGGGGTTATAAATTATCTCTCTCTCTCTCTCTCACACACACACACACACAAATCTGGTTATAATTCTGGTCCTGAAACCAAGAGAGGATGCCCCAAAGACACGGAGCAAAGAAAAAAAAAACAGAATTGAAAAAAAAAAACAGTTTCTATTTTTAAATGTCACAGAAATGCAGCTCTGTGAAACGACTGAGGAACGGAAACACGATGTTAATCAATTCATTGTGTCTGTGTCCTCCAACCACATCACAGAGAGCAATCTTATATAGACCAACACAGAAAGAAAGAATGTGCTCTGTCTCTCTCTCTCTCTGCAGCCCACGCGAGCGCAACAACGCGTTTCCCATCCTTTCAAATCTCCTTCACTGCGTCTCTGAGGCACAATGCTGAGGAGCTCAGTATACCTGCAGTACAAGCACAGCAAAGTGTAATAAAGCACAGTGAAAGTGTGGTAAAACATAGGTAAGCACTGTAAAGCCCAGACAGGTATGGTGCAGCATATTAATATACATGACAAATCATGGTAAACGATGCTATTTTTTAACTTTGCATTTTCAAAGTACAACTGCCAAGCAAACTTTTTGTGAGAGCAATGAAACCCTTTTACTGTCCAATAGCAGCATGAAACACCTGGGCAGGTAGGAGCAGCTGCTGTGAGTGAATCCGTGGTGAGGTTTGGGTTCTGTCTGCATAACTGACTAGTTTCAGACTGTTAGACAACCACACGAGAGGTTGGTTTCACAGACCCTGAGTGGTACTGATGTTGGATTACTTTACCTAAAATATTATTAGGTAGTCCAAGATGAGTGCACGCTCTGTGAAACCGGCCGAAGGTCTTTGAGGAGGCAGTGTGGTCCAGTGGTTAAAGTCCAGCGTTTGTAACCAGAAGGTCACCGGTTCAAATCCCACCTCTGCCCCTGACTGTGTGACCCTGAGCAAGTCGCTGAACCTCCTTGTGCTCCGTCCTGCGGATGAGATGTTAAGTCAATGTCCTATTGTAAGTGACTCTGCATATAATGCACAGTTCACAGCCTGCCTCAGTAAAGCACTTTGTGATGACGTTCCACTATGAAAGGCGCTATATAAAGATGGTATTATTATTATTTGAGTAGTGGGGGGGGGGGGGGGGGGGGAGACTATGGCGAGGGACCCTCGCACTGGGGGTGTGCTGGTACCATACGGCTGTATTT